>NC_089227.1:4982500-5243000 GCF_963924675.1 Phocoena phocoena | reverse complement strand
CACAGTTTTCTTAAATATAATTCTTCTTAGGCCTCTTTCTAGAGCCCTAACTCAGCCCTCACAGCAGACCTATAGCAGCAGCCTTCAAGTTACATAATCTCTCCCTTTGCAGCCTTATATTTGACCGTGGGACTGTGCCTGCATTCATTTGAAAATCACATTTGATTTTAATCAGTTTTATTTTCTAACTGTAAAAGTACAACAGAACCCCAGTACATTTCACAGCGCATGTCTCAATATCTCTATGCATTTAATGTATTTCTGCAGTCTTGTTTCCACACAATCCCACTTGCCTATGATTTTGTTGCACTTCTTTTAACTTTATCATCTTTTTCCAGTCTTTGCTATTGCTCTCAGCCTGTGGAGATCCTAATTATGCAACATGCATTTTTAATTGTCTCTGGTTTTACATGTAATAAGACCAGCTGCAGGACTATTTTTTGAGTGCTTACTCTGTGCCAGGCACTGTTCTAAGTGTGCTCATTCACAATGTGCCTTGTGTGGCTTTTAATACTAACCTTATTTTTACAAATAAGGACATTGAGTCTCAGAACATCATGTGCATGGTAAGCGGCAGAACACAGATTCCAGTGCTTAAGCATCACCTCTGGATCCCATATGCTAAACCACGTTGCCATTAATTCTGATGTACTTCTGTGTATATATATCCATACCATTTCTGATATGATTTATACAGTTGCCTCTTCCACTAAATTAAATTATCATCTCTTATTGTCAGCATCTATATTTTACTTTGAGTTTTGTTTTCCCCTTTTAGCCTTTATGCAAGAATACAAAGGGTCATTAATAGAAACATGTTGAACTGCATGCAGTAGCATTGCATGTATTAGAAGCACAGTGTGCCCCTCAAGTACCAGCTACCTGGTTATTAGCAGTATAACTTTAGGAACCTTAACCTTTCTTTTCCTCAGTTCCCTCATATGCAAATTAGGGAAAATATCAGGTAGTATAATCTCTCCATAAGTTATTATGAGATTTAACCAAGATATGGAATGAACCTAAGTGTCTACTGATGAATAAATGGATAAAGATGATGTGGTGTATATATATATATATATATATATATATATATATATATATAATTTTTAGAGGAATGAAATCTTGCCATTTGCAAAAGCATGGATGGCATTATTAAGTGACATTATGCTAAGTGAAATAAGTCCAACAGAGAAAGACAAATATTGTATGCTCTCATTTATACCTGGAATCTAAAAAAAATAAAAGCAAAAACAAAAACATGAAGATCATAGGTACAGAGATCAGATTGGTGGTTGCCAAAGGCAGGAGTAAGGGTTGAGAGAAATGGGTGAAGGAAGTCAAAAGGTACAAATTTCCAGTTATAAAATAAATAAGTCATGGGGTTGTAATGTCACAACATGGGACTACGTTAAACATACTGTATTGCATACTTGAAAGTTGCTAAGAGAGTAGATCTTCAAAGTTATTATCAAAATAAGAAAAAAGATTTAAACTATATCAGGTGAGAGATGTTATTATGGTGATTGTTTAACAATGTATACCAGTATGGAATCATTATGCTGTACATCTGAAGCTAATTTAATGTTACATGTCGATTATACCTCCGTTGAAAAATTTTAAAAAGTTAAATTAAATTTCAAACATAATAAACTTAAATAGGTATGATGAGGATTGAATAAAGGGTGTGTGTGTGTGTGTGTGTGTGTGTGTGTATCTTACAGCAGTCCATGGTCTGGCTCAAATTAAATGCTTATGTAAGTGTAATTGCACTATTTGTTATTGCCACTAGTTTCCATACTTGCTTCTAGTTGGGTATTCTCTCAATTAACTCCTATTTCTCTATTTTTTTTTGATAATGAAAAAAATATTACATAAGGAAGAAATAAGAAATTGCAGATGACGGGCACCCTGCAAAGACGGCCCAGCCTGGAGACACTGAAGGAGAGATGCTCAAACTCAAACTCTTTTTAGTCACCCTGTCCTGGAAGACCTGCCCACCCATGCCCAGCCCCTCTGGCATGCATATATGGATCCTCCACACCTTTGAGGATTTTGCCCTTCTCTTGCATTTTATCCCCCCCCCATCCTCTCACCTGGTCCCAAATATTGCTGTCCTATATGCTGGAAGTTTCCTTATCAGAACAATACTGCCTCCTTCTAAGGCAGCTATGAATAGGACTCATTCTCAGAAATACAATTCTATTGATTTCCTTTTCCAAAGAAAGTAGGTGAATTTTTCCAGCAACTAAATCCTCTCCTGTTATCTTTCTTATTTCTACATGGCCAAGGGATTCTGAGGAAGACAGCAGGGAGGCAGTGAAAACACAAAACAGGAATATATGAATAAAACCCAGGAAAAGAATACTTCTTATTTCCAATCAAGGAACAAAATAGATAACTTTACTAAAAAGGAAAAGACCACAAGTTCCACAGGCACTTTTTCTTTATAACGTCAATATTATTCAATATGCTAGTCTCTTTTCCCCAAAGAAAATGTTTCCCATTTATTTTTGAGTATTCATTCTGCCTGAAATACTGACTTTGACTTTCCCTAATTGGAACAGATGCTAATCTTTCTGGTGGAGGTTCATCTATCTCCACATTCTCTCTCATTAGTGGCCATAAATAACCATTATAAGGATAACTCCTCATATCTCTTTTTCTTCACTCATAAGTTTTATTTGAAGCCCTTTTCAGGTGCTTAAGCAGCATCTCAAACTAAGCTTTGTTCTGAAATGTATGGACATTTTTAGAAAATACATTTATTGCTACATAATTTGAGATAACAAAACAGTGGATGGAGGATATCACGTCCTTAGATCATGTTGCAAAGGCAGAAATTTCAAGTGGCTGGTAAAGAATGCTACCAAGAGAAGAGGAGGAGCACCGTCATCTATGATTTCTCTTCTCTCTACAGATGTTCTTTCCACAGAGCACATGAGAAGGAAATGACTGTGAAACTGCTTCTGTGGCTTTAGCCGTCTGTTATGTTCTAAGGCACAAAGTTCCCAAATCCCTACTGTTGCATTATTACCAGAAGCACAAGTGTTGAGAAAACAGCAGTTGAACACAGAGTATGTGTAATGCAACAACGCCTCTTACTATAAAGTGTGGGAGATGCCTTCTAAATAAGTTTGAATTCATTGTCTTATACCTCAGTGTAAATCAACATTGTTCAGACAACATGCTCAATAAAATGTAGTCGCTATGAACTTTCTCCCTTCCTTTTAACACCAAACTTCTTTAATATGGTGCCGAATTATAAACCCACCTTTTACTTTAATCTGCTTGGACAGCTCCCTCTTTCTTTTCCTGAACTAAAATCTTGCAGTAGGACTGATGTCAAGTCTTCAGATGATCCTCAGTCAGGATTGACCTAATTCTTCATGGCTCTTTGAAGACCATAATTTTCTTACCCTTGTGTCAAAACCCTTCCTTTTTCAAACTTCAAGCCAGCCGGTCATGCTGGCTATTCTTCCCCCTCATTCTCATTTTCTCTAAGTAATTAAAGTAGGCATACCTTGGACATTTCTGAACTGCCCACCTTCCTGTTATATATATAAGTAGCACAATATATGTGGTACCTGCAGTCATGTTCACACTCTATACTATAATATTTATGCAATCACATATGTACTGGGCAGTGCTGCTCTATACTATGTCCATAGCTGAGTGTAGTTGGACCAGAGCAGACTCTCTTGACCTAAGAGGAGCCAACTGAGGAGCCAACTGATTGGTTCACCAGTAGAAAATGTGTTTTTCTGAACATTTGAATTAAGTTTGTACAGACTTAAAGAGTGATATAACAATGGATTACAAGGGCAATGGTTTATGAGCACAGGTCTATTCTACTCCTCCACTCCCTGAAACCCTGGTTTTAACCTTTCCTGTATTCAATGCCTTATCTCACTTTCCTTCTAACAACGTTGGTATATATTCATTCACTAAGCGTATCATCCTTATTCTAACCTTACTTTCCTTTCTTCCAAAAAACTGGTTTCCCTGATAAGTACTACAAGAACCCTGTATCAGGTAGCTACTGCTGTGTAAAAAACAACCCAAAATTTGTGTTGTTGAAACAACAACCATTTATTTATTCACAGTTGTTCAAGTTAGTAATTTAGTCTCATCCCAAATGGGACCTGCCATGCATCTCTACTCAATCACAAGTTAGATATGTGGCTTTCCTGACCTTGGCTATGCTCTCTACACATCACTGAAACAGCTGCTCTGACTTGGGACTGGTTTCATGGTTCTTCATTCCTTATGGAGCTGGCTTGGGGCTGGTCTCACGACATAATCAGGGATCCTGAGAGAGAAAGAGAGAAAACATGCCAGTCTCCTTGACACCTAGACGTGAAACCTACACATCGCCACTTCTGCCACATCTGTTGAGCAAAGCAAGTCACAAGGACAGCCCAGACTCAAAGGGAAGGGGAATGGACTACATATCTTAATGGGAGAGGGTGCTGGGTTCAATTGCAAAGGGTGTGGAGTCAGGAGGAGTGTAATCAGTTTGTAATCTACTACAAACTCACCCTTATGCGATCTCAGCTGCTTGGCCTTCTTACCTCTATGCAACATTTGCCCCCCTGTAGGAGGTTGCAGCACAGCTGAGCAAAATCCTTTCACCGTAGAAATTAATCTCATGAGAAAAATTACTGTTACCATATTGAGATGGGCTTTGCAAAGTCCTCAGACACTCTTTGAATTTTCCTGTGAGGACTCTCTCAAGTCCCTCATTGTCAGTTTCGAACTCTCTCCATTCTCCTTGAACCACATATACAACTATTTCAAGCCTGTGAGAGAATAAGATCAACACTGTTCATGTGATACTTTATTTTATGAGTGCAGGTGTCATCACTCTTTGTTACAGCTCAGTAATATTGAAAGGTCTGGGTGGGGAAAGATGCCAAATTTTATAAAGAAGGGAGTATTATCTGGAAAATGGCATTATTGTGGTGCCAGTCGTCTGCAACTGATAAAATTAATGCATCACTTAAATGTAGAGTACAGTCAACGTATCTAGTGTAGAAAAATGTGAGAAAGCCAAAACTTACCTCTCTCAATTATTAGTTGGAAACTGTGGGCAAGACATTATCTTTTCTGGACATCTGTTTATTAATCTGTAAAATAAACAGGTGGAACAAAATGATTGGTAGGGTTACTTATTGCAAGAAATATATTCAACTAGGGAATGTGATCTGGAGACCTAAAAAAATCATAAGTTTAATGCTCTTAAGAAGTAAAACAAAACAGACCATTTGATGTTTAATGGATAAATATTTTAAAAACATTCTTCTTAGAGATATTTTGCTCATGTATTTTTAAAACTTCTTTTTTTTTCTTTTACTATAAGCACATTTAAAGAAAGACACACTTGTTCTATAATAGATATCCATCTGTTACTTATTTTATACTTTGTTACAATAACATATTTTCATACTTCTAGTATAATCACTTCCCTGTAAACAACAATAAAACCACCATTTAGGGTTGCAGTAATTTGAAGAAATGGAGAGGGTACAGATACAGTAATATTTCCAAACATGAGGAACATAATGCTTCAGCTATCACTAACAGTTAGCTTTCAGGATGGCCAGCTTAAAATTTATTTACAACATTTATTGATTTATCAATTTTTAACTTTCTGTTAAATATCCACTCCCTCCAAAGACAGAAGATAGGCTGATATGCTGAGGCTGTATTCTCTTTCTAAGATAAATTTGGTGGGATTCATGGCCAATGCGTTACAAAGATTCTGTGCTGAACACACCTCTACTGCAAATGCAGAGCTATCATAGAAAATATAGAAAAAAGAAAAAATGAGAAAGACACACAGAGGATTAACTTCACATTAAAACTTCCATTGAAAAATTAGGACTTTTGTAATGAAATCAGAAAGCAACTCAATAACCCCTCCACCCCACACTTACTTCTGTACATGCCCATTTTCAAGGCTATTTCTTCCCGTAACATTGAGCTAGATTTGGAGCAGGTTCTATTTTTCCTCTGGTTACACACAGATAATGAAAAATCCTCCAATGCTATGTAGTCACAAAATGGTCTTATCTCTGTAATTAATATGTCCAGCCCCATGTCATAACTGAACCTAAGTTAGATAAGTCTCTCCCTTCCCCAGTGTGGGCCATCGGCTGCAGAGAAAACAAGGAAGGTGGCTTCTTCCTTCATCCCTCCTGTTGCTTCCATGCCTCCTCATCTCTTTCTTTTTTTCCCCTAGTTTTATTGAGATATAATTGACATATAACACTGTATAGGTTTAAGGTGTACAGCACAAAACTTTGACTTAACATACATTATGAAATGATTACCACAATAAGTTTAGTATCCATTATCCATCCATTATCTTATATGGATACAAAATTAAAGAAATTAGAAAAGAAATATTTGTTCCTCATTATAAGAACTCAGGATTTACTCTCTACACAATTTTTATATACAACATATAGCAGTGTTAATTATATTTATCATGTACATTACATCCCTCATAGTTATTTATTTTTTATTTTTTTTTACAGTAGGTCCTTGATGGTTATCTATTTTAAATATAGCAGTGTGTACATGTCAATCCCAAACTCTCAATATATCCCTCCTCCCACGCTTCCCTTCTGGTAACCATAAGCTTATTCTCTAAGTCTGTGAGTCTGTTTCTGTTTTGTAAATAAGTTCACTTGTATCTTTTTTGTTTGTTTGTTTTAGATTCCACATATAAAGTGAGAAGGCAAGGATCGAGAAGATGCAAGAAATGTTTAACAAGGACGTAGAAGAATTAAAGAACAAACAAACAGAAATGAACAATACAATAACTGAAATGAAAAAATACACTAGAAGGAAACAATAGGAGAATAACTGAGGCAGAAGAACGGATAAGTGACCTGGAAGACAGAATGGTGGAATTCACTGCCTCCTCACCTCTTTCTAACCAGTGCTGCATTGGATTCATGCAAAGTAGGGTTGAGATCAGGGAAGGGAGGGAAGCGAAGAAAGAGGAGCAGGCAAACCCCTTTGTGACTAATACCATGGAAAGCTCTAGTGCTTTCTGTGCTTGGCTGGTATCAAAAGTGACTCTCGTCATATTGTGTGTGTGTATGTTCTTTTGAGAATCTTCCATCTCCTACATCACATTTGTATTCAATAAAGATACCTCTCTACTTGCTGGGCACTAATGACTTCTTCCTTAGCTATCAGCCCTCTGGGGCACACCCCACATCATCTGCAGAGCTCTCCAGCCCCTTCCTGGGCCCTCTGAATCAGAGTCTAAGGACACCTCCTGTCATCTCTCCCACATACATGGCCAATTTCTGGACCATGGGAGACATTGGTGCATACTTGGGCCTAAAAATTTCTGGCAGCTCAAGCCGATTACTAACCAGCTACATCTGCTTTGCTCCATCATCAGGGCTGCAAGCCCGTCATCACCTCACACCTTTATTTTCTGGAGAAAGTTGTTAGAGCGCAGACTCTAGGCAGTGCCATGTTCCTGGGATGCATGTACATTCTCTGGTGGTCACTCATTGGTTTCCAAACATAAGATCAAAGTAAAATACCCACCCCCCCTTTGAACACACAAACTCCTTACAATGTGGGGGAGGGCAGGGCTCACACATGGCTGGCTGTTCTCTCCTGATCCACACCCCTAACCTGCAAGTACTTGCTCAGCATCTCCAAACTATTTCATAAACTGGACATCAGTTACCAATTAAAGCACTAGTTGTCAAACACTTTATTTTCCTAAAAGAGTGATTACTGACACCTTTATCTGGAATATATCAGCAGAAACTCAGGTGAAACTGGGACTAAAATAGTTATGATTCTATTTTAAACACACTGTTATCGATGTTCTAGATGCAAAACCACGAGTGGGGATTGCAGCCTCAGGCCTCATGAATTTCAGGTCCAAAGCAGAAGTGGCTGATGAGAAGGCAGATTCAGAAGTGAGCGGATGTCTAAGGGGGTCCACAAGTGAGGACCAGAACTATGCCCACTGGGCTGAGACAGCAGTAGGATTCTGATTCAAGGTTTACTTGAAATGAAGGGGCATAGATAGAGCTGGATCCTGGGAGCACTGGCCAGGCAGAGGGAAGTTTGGCCTCTATGATGGGTGTGTTTATAGCATGGAAATAAGCAAATGCTTCTAGTAGCTGTGTTTTACCCTGGTGACTGGCTGTTAAACATTTACTAGTCCACTAACTGATATAATTATACATGCAATTCAATATAAAAATTAACATGAAATGTGGAGGTGGTGCTTAATATCAGAAAAAAATGGATTTAAGGCAAACTCTTGATATACATATATGGGTAACATATAATGATTCATGGAATGGCACAAGAAGGAATAAAAGTCATGAACATATATATTAACATGAAATATATACAGCAAAAATCTATCGAAATATAAGGAAAAGATAATAATTCCACAACCTAAAGGGAAAATTTTAATACATTTCTCTTAGAAATAGATTAATCAAGCAGTAAAAATATGAGAAGGTAGGTAGACACTTTGACCAAGAGAATTAAAGGGCTAAATTTAATTGAAATTATAGAGATACAATTTAAACAATAGGATATTTTAATTACCAATATTGAAGATTATGATAAAAAATTTGATAAAAATTAGCATTTAATACAATTAAATCATATATATATATTTCCTAATACATTTTCAGCTGTAAGAAAACTTAAAACAATGTGATATGATTATTATTTTTAATTTGTGTTTCCATTTTCTAAGGCTGTGGTCAAATTTTTCCATGTACCTTATGTTTGCAGATACCCATATTCTGTAGTGAAATCATCAGACTTCAAGTCTCATTTTAAAACACACAAAGAATTTCATGAAAGTTGATTAAAAATTTTAAATCAAAGTAGAAGGAGTTTCAAGTGTCCTAGAAACTTATGCTCAGTGTGACAGGGAATGAAAATTCATGAAACCTCTTTGTACCATCACATTTAATTTCAAGGGCCAGAGATGCCGAGATAATTGGAATGACACATAGCAAAAATTCTGTCAAAGAAATGGTAAAATGGATAATCACAGACAAAGCAAGAAATTGATTGATAAGACATGCTTGTCCAAAGGACACTGTGCACTACAGAATTAGAGATACAGCCAAAATTTTGAGTTCACTATTTCAGTTGTAAATATTAAAAATGCAGTATTATCCATTATCCACTGATGAAACTACTGCTGTGAACCTAGCAGTTTTTTGGTAATTACCAGCTTGGAGGCATAAAAATAATCCCTAAAGTCACAGTATACTGCAAATATTTGCTGATTTGTAGAAATGGAGATAGAATTTTTAAACAATGTTGTACACTGGCAGCACTGCACTTGCATAACTAAATATAGGGAAATGCAAAGACTTGTCCAATAAGAGGCTTTCATCCACATTTCATAGTGTGATGTAAAGAAGGGTGCTCTGGCCGATGATGTATTATCTGAAAAAATAGGAGATGTTGTTAAGGCTAGGCAATTGCCAACCAAATTAAGAGCAGGTCATTGAATATTTCTTGCTTTATTCTGAAGTTCATTGATTTTTACTAAGGGAAAGTTTCATATTTTATTGACATTGTGAGAACTTTAATAACGTTTAATGAAGGCTTTCAATATGAAAGATTTATGCTAGGCACAATATGATTGTTTTAAGAAGACAGAATCCTGAAATGAAAATGTGTATATCGATGATCATTTACACTATTTTATCTAAGAGTATATGGTCTCGGTGTTCAGACTTCTCAGGAAATTCATTAAATTTTTTTGTTGTTTTTACTAATCTACACATCGGTGTTTGGATCCTCGCAGTGAAGAATGATTTTCTTTTAGACATAGAACAACTATGGCATGTTTATACAAATAATACTGGCTAAATATCCCTTCATTGCTGAATAATCATAAATATTACAAGACTTTTCATTAAAGGACTTTTAAAAAAATTAGTTAATTAATTATTTTTACTTTTTTGGCTGTGTTGGGTAGTCATTGCTGTGTGCGGGCTTTCTCTAGTTGCGGTGAGCAGGGGCTACTCTTCGTTGCGGTGCGTGGGCTTCTCGTTGCGGTGGCTTCTCTCATTGTGGAGAACAGGCTCTAGGCGCATGGGCTTCAGTAGATGCGACATGTGAGCTCAGTAGTTGTGGCTCATGGGCTACAGAGCACAGGTTCAGTAGTTGTGGTGCACGGCCTTAGTTGCCCCACGGCATGTGGGATCTTCCCGGACCAGGGATCGAACCCATGTCCCCTGCATTGGTAGGTGGATTCTCAACCACTGCACCACCAGGGAAGCCGTGGACTTTTTTTCTAGTGAGTATTTTTGCAACATTTGAATGTGCTTTTACAATTTATTGTTTATTTGTATTTCACAGTTTAATCTTTAATTTAATAAGGTTGTTTTGTTAATTTTTATTTATAACAAGTATTACTGGTTTTCCATTAATACTAGTGATATAAAAATTTCAGTTTAAGTATATTTTGTAACTAAAAATTGAGTGTATATAAAGCAAAATAATATTAAGTAGATTATAATATAGGTTGTCAACAGTTATTGCAATATAGTTGGTAAATAAATGAAGCTTGGGTAGCATTTTGTCATATAATAATGAGTCGTAAATATTTTTGTGTCCCTTTTATATAAGAAATTATGTAAGAAAGAAGAGAAAGGGGACATTTTAAAAATAAAAAAAAATATTGATTTTCCAATCTATGTTGGGTGCTATAGTTGACACTTTAGACACACTATTCTGTTTAATTCCTATGAAAATCTGATATTGATTTCTTTATCTCTAGTTTAAGATGAGAAAATAGAGCACAAAGTGACTAGAAACATAATCAAAATTCCATTAATAACAAATTCTATGTAGTACATTTGAATTCCAGGCATTCTCACTGTGTAGTATTCTGCTTCAAGTGCATATATTGAATGGGACAGTAGATATAAACAGTATGATTCCTTCCCCCAGAGCATACACAGAAGAGATGGACATAATAAAAAAAATGGTGTTTCAAAAGCACTGTGAGTCCTGTGTAGCAGCATAGGAAGGGAATGCTGCTCTGAGCATCTATAAGACATGGAAAAGGAAGTGACTATTGCTCATGACCTGAGGATGGGCTGGAGCATTCAGACAGAAGAGAATAAAAGGTCAGTCAAAGTAGAGAGACAAGCAGATGGACAGAAAGGAGTATATCATAATGCATAATGACCTAATAAGCAATTCCAAAATTAATTATAGATGCTTCAAAATAAACTCATAAAATTTCTCTGCAGCAGAGACTGCAGTTGAGATGTTTGCTCCATGTGTTTTCTCCCTGCCACATGCCTGAAGGGGAGTCCTTGACTGATTCTATCCAATTGGTTGAGAGAACAGAGCATGTAGTTTTCAGGCTGGTGAATTTGAAAGGGTGCACCAACCACGATGTGGTTCTCTTTACCCCACAGTGGCAACATATAAAACTTTATGATGGCCATGTTCACGATCAAAGTGTCTGTGTGCCTGTTCTTTATTTCATATTTATCATGGAGGACTGCATCACCTGCATTGGGACCTGTATTGTTGATATAAATAAACGTTTAGTGAGTTAGGTCACTGAGATTTAGGGATTAATTTGTTACTATAACAAAGCATAGATATTCTGACTAATACAAACACAATGAATAAAACTGTAATTAAAATGATAAACTGGAAAAATATTTGCAAAATATGACAGAGGTTAAAATCAATAATGTGAAAAGTTCACACAAATTAATTAGAAAATGATTATCCCCCCTATAGACAAAAGTCTCAGAATATGATGGATTTGCAACATAAATAACTTCAAATTATATGAATAGATGTTCTTTATTCATTGACAATTACAGAGTTGAAGATTTAAACAATCACAGCATGCCAACTACTTTGTTTTCAAAATTAGCTAATATTCCAAATGGTAAGTCCAGAGACTTGAAGAAAACACCACAAAATGTGGCAGGGGCATTTTTCAGTTGGGGGAGCATAGCTTCTCTTTGTTTTAGACACTTCCCATACATTTTCAATAAGCATACAATGATTTTGTTATCAGGAAAACATTATCATTCAAAAACTAAAATCACTAAAAATAATCAGAATTATTTAAAATAATATTAGGTTAATATCTATATGGTAAAATCTCTTATAGGTAAAAAACATTTCAAGAACTCCAAAATAATATATCTATGAATTTAAATATATTTTAAAAGTACTTGGGTCATTAAGCTATCATAAATAAATTGAAAAGTACAAAATGTTTTGTGTGAACATGAAACAAGATTCAAAATTTACAAACAGAGAGGTAAGATTATTCTATTCTAACAGCCTATAAATATCTAACTGTCAAGATAGGCAACAGAAGGACACAGAGACAGTAAAGAAATTGTTTCTGGTTCTGGTCCAGATCTGGGGACGCTGCCAGGACTGGGGGCAGGTGGAGGTGGAGCCCTGTGCCTGCACAGCTCTGGGTTCACCTCGCCTGAGCAATGAGCCTCAACCTGCAGAACAGCTGTTTCTCCTGCACCCTTAGGTGCGGGCAGCTCTCTGCAGACAGTGACCTGGCAGCACTTCTTTTGTAACTAAAATGTATCCTACTGAGATGAGAGTGTAATAAAGTGTCATCTTTGTCATAAAAATATGACCAGAAGAGAGGAGTCATGACTTGAGTGAACGTCACACATTGAGAATGTCACAAGGGAGTTTTCTAGTAGCTGTGGAAACTTTAAAAAAAGATTAAGTTCTAGCACAAGAGATATCATTACAAATCTTATTTTAAAAGATCAAGATGGATACAGAACTACTTCAATAATTCGAACCTCTCAGATCCCTAAAGGTTCAGCAGGGACATGAAACAAGCACCTACAAGTGACAGCATGAAAACTCTCAAGGGAATAGTCTATCTTCTGGATATCACATTTAAAAGTCTCTTCCACTGAAAGGAAATTTTCTCAAGATGACTTTTACCTAAATACTATAGAAGAGATCTCCGACTTACTTAGATAGTCCATGCAATGCACCTGCATTGTTTCTCACTCGTGGGGAAGTTATGAGCAAAATATTGAATGTTTTATTTTTATTTATTTATTTATTTTGTGGTACACGGGCCTCTTACTGTTGTGGCCTCTCCCATTGCAGAGCACAGGCTCCGGACGCGCAGGCTCAGCGGCCATGGCTCACGGGCCCAACTGCTCCACGGCATGTGGGATCTTCCCGGACCGGGTCACGAACCTGTGTCCCCTGCATCGGCAGGTGGACTCTCAACCACTGCGTCACCAGGGAAGCCCTGAATGTTTTTTATTAATTTAAATTCTAAACTGTTTTTGGTTATGGAAAATGTGTTAGTCTTCAGTTTGAAGAGGAGACAAAATAAGGCATCTGTTAAAAAAAAACATACCAATTAGGCCTCTGTCAGCAAAAAGGACCACAAACTATAAAAAGCAAAGAGGAACTTTATTTGGCATCTTAGAAGTGCAATTCAGGGATCATAAATTCCAGAGGAAACCAGAAGAGTGTGCTACCAGAGGAAAATGGGCAGGGTGTTTTACAGAAAAAGGAGGGAAGTTGACACAGTCTTACACAATTTGTTTGAATCAGAGGGTAAGATTATTGTATACAGATGATTGGGTTATGGCATGAATGTAGATCATGAACAGTTCCATCAGGCCTTTCTGTAGTAGAATAGATGTTTCCTGTCAGTAGAATGGTGCAAAGACTGAGGAACTGGTTCATGAAGGACTCAAGTTACCTGAGAAACTGGTGTTGTCACACCCATGTTCCTTCTCTGGAGTTTGCCTGTGTCTGGCTTGGCCTTCTCCAGCTAAGCGTGCAGGTTAGTTGATATAAGTCAGAGATGGCTTGGATCATAGGTCTTTATTGCAAGGTTAACTTCTTCTACAAGGTGGAGGGATCCTCACTGACCTTGGGAAATTACTTAGCTACGGACCATAAGTCTGCAGGGACATAAGGCTTCTGGTCTTACAGATTGTGGGTGCCATCAGGGCTCAAATCAATGACAAAGGGAAAGGTTTTTACAGGAGAGCTACTACATGGGGGAGATTTTGGAGGAGGAATAGGAGAATCAGAAAAATATAGTGGCAGCTCAGCAGGTTCTGGGTAAGCTGGAGTCAAAGGAGAATAAGGGGAAGAAGAGAACTCTTGAGCTTTTTCTGGAGTATTTAGATGAGATTAGAGATCTTTATTTGCAGTGGTGAGCTTGGAAACAGTATCCTGAAGTGAGGCAATTTTATTTTATGTCATTTTATTTATTTATTTATTCTTAAATTTTATTATTATTACCTTTTTTGGCTGCATTAGGTCTTTGTTGATTTGTGCGGGCTTTCTCTCGTTGTGGTGAGCATGAGCCATCCTTCCTTGCGGTGTGCGGGCTTCTCATTGCAGTGGCTTCTGTTGTTGATGAGCATGGGCTCTAGGTGCTCGGTATGCCTGAACCATCAGGAGTTCACCTTTGCCAAATCCACACTGGACTGGAGGAAACAAATCCCAAGGGCAGAATTTACTTGTATCTGATAAGGAGCTCTAGACCTCCAGATAGCATTGTAAAAGCTAAAAGCAGGTCACCAATGGGTGAAGGATACAGAGAGGAACTCATCCTTGTCTCAGAATTCTTCACAGAAACAATCCATGACAGAAGAGCAGAGAACTGCATTCACCAAACAAATCAGGAAATAAAGTACAATGATATTTATATATATAATAATATAAATAAAATATTTTAATTAATATTTTTTAATTTTATAAAGTATTTATAATAACATATATACCCAGTCAGGTTACTATATACATATAACACAACAGTCAGAGATCCTCAAAGAAAAAAGCAAGCAACAATAACCAAGTAAATCTGGGAAAATGGTGTCAAAACAAACAAAAAATGACTAAATGAAAAAATCCAGCCAATACAAGATAAATCATAAGAAAAATCTCAGAAATACAGAAGCTGTTGCAGAAAGACAAAATAAGTATTGAGTCAATTTAACTACAGAATCGCGTCTACACAACTAGAAGGATTAAGATTTCAGACAAGACAGTAAATATTATGTCTTAGCAATGCTAAACAGTGAAACACAAACACAGAATTTGCAGAAGCAGTATGGCCAAATTAAATCCCAATTATGCAATTTTAATAGCAGATATTCATCAATAATACTAGAAGAAATTTTCAGGGTTTATAAAATATTTTACCTCAAACCTTTGTGTGTATGTGTGCCTATAGAGTGAAGCCAAACAGGACCCCAGGGGACCCTATCGGGTATAAGAGCCCCACCATGTCCCCTTTTCCTTAAGTGAAAGCCTTTTCTTCAGGCCTCCGATGAGTTTCAAAAGGCTTGCTCAAGAGTTAATGATTAAGAAAATGTAAATATGTAGTAACAAAGAATAGCTGTTGCGTGGGAAACTGGTACCAATTTAAACAATAGATCAGCCATATAACATATATATTTTTTCCTGTATTTTTTACTTTCAAAATCTGGACGTTATCTTAGCACTGGCAATGTACTTGGTGCTCAAAACTATGCTTGTATTCATTGTTAACTGGATGTATAAATAAATTTGTAAGTGAATGATAGGAGGTAGCATAAAGCAGTAACAGGTATTCTGTTGCTTGGTTTTACATTTGCAAATTTGTGTTTGCTATTTTAAAATCTATCTTTCCTTTGCATTCCTCTTCTCCATTCCTTTCTCTTTATCATCCTCCTCTTCCTTCTTCTCTCTGATAATTGTGTGTGTGCATGTTTTACTTTTATTCCCTCTTTTTGTGAATTGCTATATTACATCCTTTACCAATTGACCTATAGGTGTTTAACTTAACATTGGTGCTTTGCTAGCCTTTTAATGCAATATACTAACCTTTGTGCAAATACTTATGCTATACTTTGTCATTTTTATTTAATCTAATTTCTGGATTTTTTAAACAGAATTTTTAACATTCTATTCAGTCAATTTTGAAAAGAATCAAAGTATTAAAAGAGTCTACCAGACTTTTCTGTGTGATTTTTGCCATAGCATATGAAAATATTCTTGCTTGGCACAGTTACATAAATGTAAACAAATTCCTTTCATGGTTTTAATTATTTTATACTCAACGTTTTTATTAAATTAAAATAAATTAATTTGGAATATACTAAAGTTCTGATTTCAGTTATTTCCAAAACATTAACCACTTAGCTGAGCTGCCATTAATTAACTAAACAATTCCATTTTCATTTCTGTGGAATGTTACTTTGTCTCTCTGTCCACCCTTCTACCATTTATTTCTATCTGTCCCATTCTGCTATGCTCTAGTACTTGAGGATAGGAAAGCTATTTCATCTTAAAATACTAATTTATTTTTGCAATTAGTCAACTCACTGAGGACTTATGTTAGTTTATGTAGATTTTCAGATTCTTCATAAAGTTAAAAATTATATACAAATAATATTTATCTTTACCCTTATGATAGTTATATCTCTATTTTAGTTGATTTTGATAATTGTAGTAATTATTACAAATTCTTCCACAACATGTATAGTGTTGCTGATAAACATCCTTTTTTAATTCATTGTTTTAACAATTATGATTCCAATTTTTTATTAAATAAGCTACTATATTTTACATAAATATCTTAAGGAGTTATTCTGTTCAGTTTCTTAAAGCTTAATACATTTGAATTCAAGGTTGCATGTAAAATCAATAGTGGATGTTGAACTGTAATGTGTTTTTTACATTTTCTGTACATTTGTAAAACATATTCATGGTTTGAATGGCTTGTCAGTTGTATATATAAACATTAATATCCTCTGTGTCTCATTCAGTGTTTTTCTTCCCTTACATTATTTATTTATGTCTTTTAAATATTTTGATTAATCTGTTTACAATCTCTCTCTAGTTGCCTGAATTTAGAGTTAAAATTTTTCTGCTTTAATGCAATCCAGAAATTTGGTAATTTAATAAGGATAAAATATTTTAATCTCTTTAAGTGTATTCTCATAATTAAATAGTGTCTTTAACATCTTGTTTCCTAATATTTGTATGCTTTTTAGATATTTCTAGTCTTCGCTATTTCAATATACTTCTTTATTTGTGCATTTCTGTATGTACACATATGCATAGCAGACTTTTTTTTAACATCTTTATTGGAGTATAATTGCTTTACAATTGTGTGTTAGTTTCTGTTTATAACAAAGTGAATCAGCTATACATATACATATATCTCCATATCTCCTACTTCTTGTGTCTCCCTCCCACCATCCTTATCCCACCACTCTAGGTGGTCAAAAAACACCTAGTGGAACTCCCTGTGCTATGCGGCTGCTTCCCACTAGCTATCTAGTTTACATTTGGTAGTGTATATATGTCCATGCCACTCTCTCACTTCATCCCAGCTTACCCTTCCCCCATCCCTGTGTCCTAAAGTCCATTCTCTAGGTCTGCATCTTTATTCCCATCCTGCCCCTAGGTTCCTCTAAACCATATTTTTCTTTTTTTTTTTTTTTAGATTACATATATATGTGTTAGCATACAGTATTAGTTTTTTTCTTTCTGACATACTGCACTCTGTATGACAGACTCTATATCCATCTACCTCATTACAAATAACTCAATTTTGTTTCTTTTTATGGCTGAGTAATAGTCCATTGTATATGTATACCACATCTTCTTTATCCATTTATATGTTGATGGACACCTAGGTTGCTTCCATGTCCTGGCTATTGTAAATAGTGCTGCAATGAACATTGTGGTACATGACTCTTTTTGACTATGATTCTCTCACGGTATATGCCCAGTAGTGGGATTCCTGGGTCGTATAGTAATTCTATTTTTAGATATTTTAGGAACCTCCATAATGATCTCCATAGTGGCTATATCAATTTACATTCCCACCAACAGTGCAAGAGGCTTCCCTTTTCTCCAACCCTCTCCAGCATTTATTGTTTGTAGATATTTTGATGATGGCCATTCTGACTGGTGTGAGGTGATACCTCATTGTAGTTTTGATTTACATTTCTCTAATGATGAGTGGTGTTGAGCATTCTTTCATGTGTTTGTTGGCAATCTGTATATCTTCTTTGGAGAAATGTCTGTTTAGGTCTTTTGCCCATTTTTGGATTGGGTTGTTTGTTTTTTTGATATTGAGTTGCATGAGCTGCTTGTAAATTTTGGAGGTTAATCCTTTGTCAGTTGCTTCATTTGCAAATGTTTTCTCCCATTCTGAGGGTTGTCTTTTTGTCTTGTTTATGGTTTCCTTTACTGTGCAAAAGCTTTTAAGCTTCATTAGATCTCATTTGTCTACTTTTGTTTATATTTCCATTTCTCTAGGAGGTGGATCAAAAAGGATGTTGCTGTGACTTGTGTCATAGAGTATTCCGCCTATGTTTTCCTCTAAGAGTTTTCTAGTGTCTGGCCTTACATTTAGGTCTTTAATCCATTTTCAGTTTATTTTTGTGTATGGTGTTAGGGAGTGTTCTAATTTCATTCTTTTACACGTAGCTGTCCAGTTTTCCCAGCACCACTTATTGAAGAAGCTCTCTTTTCTCCATTTTATATTCTTGCCACCTTTTTCAAAAATAAGGTGACCATATGTGTATGAATTTACCTCTGGGCTTTCTATCCTGTTCCATTGATCTATATTTCTGTTTTTGTACCAGTACCATACTGTCTTGATTACTGTAGCTTTGTAGTGGAGCTGAAGTCTGGGAGCCTGATTCCTCCAGCTCTGTTTTTCTTTCTAAAGATTGCTTTGGCTACTCATGGTCTTCTGTGTTTCCATACAAATTGTGAAATATTTTGTTCTAGTTCTGTGAAAAATGCCATTGGTAGTTTGATAGGGATTGCCTTGAATCTGTAGATTGCTTTGGGTAGTATAGTCATTTTCACAATATTGATTCTTCCAATCCAAGAACATGGTATATCTCTCCATCTGTTTGTATCATCTTTAATTTCTTTCATCAGTGTCCTATAGTTTTCTGCATACAGGTCTTTTGTCTCCTTAGGTAGGTTTATTCCTAGGTATTTTATTCCTTTTGTTGCAATGGTAAATGCATAGAAATGGTAAATTCTCTTTCAGATTTTTAATCATTAGTATATAGGAATGCAAGAGATTTCTGTGCATTAGTTTTGTATCCTGCTACTTTACCAAATTCATTGATTAGCTCTAGTAGTTTTCTGGTAGCATCTTTAGGAATCTCTATGGATAGTATCATATCATGTCATCTGCAAACAGTGACAGCTTTACTTCTTCTTTTCTGGTTTGGATTCCTTTTATTTCCCTTTCTTCTCTGATTGCTGTGGCTAAAACTTCCAAAACTATGTTGAATAAGAGTGGTGAGAGTGGGCAACCTTGTCTTGTTCCTGATCTGAGTGGAAATGGTTCCAGTTTTTTACCATTGAGGATGACGTTGTCTGTGGGTTTGTCATATATGGCCTTTATTATGTTGAGGAAAGTTCCCTCTATGCCTACTTTCAGCAGGGTTTTTATCATAAATGGGTGTTGAATTTTGTTGAAAGCTTTCTCTGCATCTATTGAGATGATCATATGTTTTTCCTCCTTCAATTTGTTAATATGGTTTATCACATTGATTGATTTGCATATATTGAAGAATCCTTGCATTCCTGGGATAAACCACACTTGATCATGGTGTGTGATCCTTTTGATGTGCTGTTGGATTCTGTTTGCTAGTATTTTGTTGAGGACTTTTTTGTCTATGTTCATCAGTAATATTGGCCTGTAGTTTTCTTTCTTTGTGACATCTTTGTCTAGTTTTGGTATCTGGGTGATGGTGGCCTCATAGAATGAGTTTGGGAGTGTTCCTCTGTCTGGTATAGTTTGGAAGAGTTTGAGAAGTATAGGTGTTAGCTCTTCTCTAAATGTTTGATAGAATTCACCTGTGAAGCCATCTGGTCCTGGGCTTTTGTTTGTTGGAAGATTTTTAATCACATTTCAAATTCAGTGCTTGTGATTGGTCTGTTCATATTTTCTATTTCTTCCTGGATCAGTCTCAGGAGGTTTTGCATTTCTAAGAATTTTTCCATTTCTTCCAGGTTGTCTATTTTATTGGCATAGAGTTGCTTGTAATAATCTCTCACTGTCCTTTGTATTTCTGCAGTGTCTGTTGTTACTTCTCCTTTTCCATTTCTAATTCTATTGATTTGAGTCTTCTCCCTTTTTCTCTTGATGAGTCTGGCTAATGGCTTATCAATTTTGTTTATCTTCTCAAAGAACCAGCTTTTAGTTTTATTGATCTTTGCTATCATTTCCTTCATTTATTTTCCTTTATTTCTGATCTGATTTTCATGATTTCTTTCCTTCTGCTAACTTTAGGGTGTTTTTGTTCTTCTTTCTCTAATTGCTTTAGGTGCAAGGTTAGGTTGTTTATTCGAGATGTTTCCTGTTTCTTAAAGTAGGATTGTATTGCTATAAACTTCCCTCTTAGAACTGCTTTTGCTACATCCCATAGGTTTTGGGTTGTCGTGTCTCCATTGTCATTTGTTTCTAGGTATTTTTTGATTTCCTCTTTGATTTCTTCAGTGATCACTTCGTTATTAAGTAGTCTATTATTTAATCTCCATGTATTTGCATTTCTTAGAGATCTTTTCCTGTGATTGATATCTAGTCTCAGAGCATTGTGGTTGGAAAAGATACTTGATACAATTTCAATTTTCTTGAATTTACCAAGGCTTGACTTGTGACCCAAGATATGACCCATCCTGGAGAATGTTCCATGAGCACTTGAGAAAAATGTGTATTCTGTTGTTTTTGGATGGAATGTCCTATAAATATCAGTTAAGTCCATCTTGTTTAATGTATCATTTAAACCTTACGTTTCCTTATTTATTTTCCTTTTGGATGATCTGTCCATTGGTGAAAGTGGGTGCTTAGATTCCCCTAATATGATTGTGTTACTGTCGATTTCCCCTTTTATGGCTGTTATTATTTGCCTTATATATTGAAGTGCTCCTATGTTGGGTGCATAAATATTTACAACTGTTATATCTTCTTCTTACGTCGATCCCTTGATCATTATGTAGTGTCCTTCTTTGTCTCTTCTAATAGTCTTTATCTTAAAGTCTATTTTGTCTGATATGAATATTGCTACACCAGCTTTCTTTTGATTTCCATTTGCATGGAATATCTTTTTCCATCCCCTTACTTTCAGTCTGTATGTGTCCCTAGATCTGAAGTGGGTCTCTTGTAGACAGCATATATATGGGTCTTGTTTTTGTATCCTTTCAGCCAGTCTGTGTCTTTTTGTGGGAACATTTAATCCATTTACTTTGAAGGTAATTATCAATATGTATGTTCCTATTCCCATTTTCTTAATTGTTTTGTGTTTGTTATTGTAGGTCTTTTCCTTCTCTTGCATTTCTTGCTTACAGAAGTTCCTTTAGCATTTGTTGTAAAGCTGGTTTGGTAGTGCTGAACTCACTCAGCTTTTGCTTGTGTGTAAAGGTTTTAATTTCTCCATCAAATCTGAATGAGATCCTTGCTGGGTTGAGTAATCTTGGTTGTAGGTTTTTCTCCTTCATCACTTTAAATATGTCCTGCCACTCCCTTCCGGCTTGCAGAGTGTCTGCTGAAAGATCAGCTGTTAACCTTATGGGGATTCCCTTGTGTGTTATTTGTTGTTTTTCCCTTGCTGCTTTTAATATGTTTTCTTTCTATTTAATTTTTGATAGTTTGATTAATATGCATATTGCTGTATTTCTCCTTGGATTTATCCTGTATGGGACTCTCTGTTCTTCCTGGTCTTGATTAACTATTTCCTTTCCCATATTAGGGAAATTTTCAACTATAATATCTTCAAATACTTTTTCAGTCCCTTTCTTTTTCTGTTCTTCTAGGACCCCTATAATTCGAATGTTGGTGCACTTAATGTTGTCCCAGAAATCTCTAAGACTGTCCTCAGTTCTTTTCATTCTTTTTTCAATATTCTGCTCTGCAGTAATTGTTTCCATTATTTTATTTTCCAGGTCACTTTTCCATTCTTCTGCCTCAGTTATTCTGCTATTGATCCCTTCTAGAGTATTTTTAATTTCATTTATTGTGTTGTTTATCATTGCCCATTTCCTCTTTAGTTTTTCTAGGTACTTGTGAAATGTTTCTTGCATTTTCTCTATTCTATTTCCAAGATTTTGGATCAACTTTACTGTCATTATTCTGAATTCTTTTTCAGGTAGACTGCCTATTTCTTCTTCATTTGTTAGGTCTGGTGGGTTTTTACCTTGCTCCTTAATCTGCTGTGTGCTTTTCTGTCTTTTCATTTTGCTTATCTTACTGTGTTTGGGGTCTCCTTTTCACACGCTGCAGGTTCGTAGTTCCCGTTGTTTTTGATGTCTGTCCCCAGTGACTAAGGTTGGTTCAGTGGGCTGTGAACTTTTCTCCTTCACAGCTCCTCCTGGTGGAGAGGACTAGTGCCTGTGTTCTGGTGGTTGAGGCTGGATCTTGTCTTTCTGGTGGGCAGATCAACATCTGGTGGTGTGTTTTGGGGTGTCTGTGACCTTATTATGATTTTAGGCAGCCTCTCTGCTAATGGGTGGGGTTGGGTTCCTGTCTTGCTAGTTTTTTGGCATAGGGTGTCCAGCACTGTAGCTTGCTGGTTGTTGAGTGGAGCTGGGTGTTGGTGTTGAGATGGAGATCTCTGGGAGATTTTCACCCTTTGATATTACGTGGAACTGGGAGGTCTCTTGTAGACCAGTGTCCTGAATTTGCCTCTCCCACCTCAGTGACACAGTCCTGATGCCTGGCTGCAGCACCAAGAGCCTGTCCTCCACACGGCTCAGAATAAAAGGGAGAAAAAATGAAAGAAAGAAAGAAAGACAGAAAGAAAGAAAGAAGATAAAATAAAATAAAGTTATTAACTTAAAAAAGTAAATATTAAGAAAAAAATTTTTAAAGTTAAAAAAAAACAGACAAATGGTGAAAGCAAAGCTATACAGACAGATTCTCACACAGAAACATACACATGCACACTCACAAAAAGAGGAAAAGGGTAAAAAATAATATATCTTGCTCCCAAAGTCCACCTCCTCAATTTGGGATGATTTGTTGTCTATTCAGATATTCCACCCATGCAGGGTACATCACGTTGACTGTACAGATTTAATATGCTGTTTCTGAGGCTACTGGGGGATAGTTCCCTTTCTCTTCTTTGTTTGCACAGCTCCTGGGACTCAGCTTTTGGTGTGCCCCCACCTCTGCCTGTAGATCACTAGAGGGTGTCTGTTCATCGCTCAGACAGGACGGAGTTAAAGGAGCGGCTGATTCAGGGGCTCTGGCTCACTCAGGCTGGGAAGAGGGAGGGACACGGAGCGGGGCGAGCCTACGGCAGCAGAGGCCAATGTGACGTTGTACCAGCCTGAGGCATGCCGTGTGTTCTCCCGGGGAAGTTATTCCTGGATCATGGGACCCTGGCAGTGGCAGGCTGCACAGGCTCCCGGGAGGGGAGGTCGGGATAGTGACCTGTGCTCACACACAGGCTTCTCGGTGGCGACAGCAGCAGCCTTAGCGTCTCATGCCCGTCTCTGGGGTCCACGCTTTTAGCTGCATCTCGCACCCATCCCTGGAGCTCCTTTAAGCAGTGCTCTTAATCCCCTCTCCTCACACACCAGCAAACAAAGAGGGAAGAAAAAGTCTCTTGCCTCTTCAGCAGGTCCAGACTCTTCCCAGACTCCCTCCCAGATAGCCATGGTGCACTAACCCCCTGCCATCTGTGTACACGCTGCCAACTGCAGTCCTCTCCCTGCACTCCGACTGAAGCCTGAACCTCAGCTCCCTGCCCCACTCGCCCCGGCGGGTGAGCAGACAATCCTCTCGGGCTGGTGAGTGCCGGTCGGCACCGATCCTCTGTTCGGGAATCTCTCCACTTTGCCCTCCGCACCCCTGCTGCTGCACTATTCTCCCCAGTTCGGAAGCTTTCCCCCTCCGCCACCCATGGTCTCTGCCCACAAAGGGGCTGCCTAGTGTGTGGAAACCTTTCATCCTTCACAGCTCCCTCCCACTTGTGCAGGTCCTGTCCCTATTCTTTTGTCTCTGTTTTTTCTTTTTTCTTTTGCCCTACCCAGGTGCGTGGGGAGTTTCTTGTCTTTTGGGAGGTCTGAGGTCTTCTGCAAGCATTCAGTGGGTGTTCTATAAGAGCATATCCACGTGTAGATGTATTTCTGATGTATTTGTGGGGAGGAAGGTGATCTCCGCGTCTTACTCTTCTGCCATCTTCTCCAGCCTCCTCACATCTTCTTTATCCATTCGTCTGTCAATGGACACTTACATTCCTTCCGTGTCCTATTTGCAGATAACATGATACTATACTTACAGAATCCTAAAGATGCTACCAGAAAACTACTACAGCTAATCAATGAATTTGGTAAAATAACAGGATAGAAAATTAATGCACAGAAATCTCTGGCATTCCTATACACTAACGACGAAAACTCTGAAAGAGAAATCAAGGAGACAGGGGACAATCCCTGTTACCATTGCAACAAATAGAATAAAATATCTAGGAATAAACCTTCCTAAGGAGACAAAAGACCTATATGCAGAAAACTACTAGACACTGATGAAAAAAATTAAAGACAATACAAACAGATGGAGAGATATACCATGTTTTTGTATTGGAAGAATCAACATTGTGAAAATGACTCTACTGTCTAAAGCAATCTACAGATTCAGTGCAATCCCTATCATGCTACCAATGGCATATTTCCCAGAACTAGAACAAAATATTTTACAATTTGTGTGGAAACACACAAAAAAAATGCCAAATAGCCAAAGCAATTTTGAGAAAGAAAAATGGAGCTGGAGGAATCAGGCTCCCTGACTTCAGATTAAATGACATTTAGATGCAACTTTGGACTTGATTCGCTGCTGGAAGGAGTCAGCATTTCTGGGACTGTTGGAATAGAAGTATATATTTTGCTTTTGAGTAGGACATGGATTTTGGAAGCCCAGGGACAGATTGCAATGGATCTTGTGTTTCCCAAATTCATATGTTGAAGACCTAACCCTCAATGTAATGATATTTGAAAATGGGGTTTTGGGGAGTTATGTTTAGACCAGGTCATGAGTGTGAGATCCTCAGGATGGGATTAGTGACCTTATAAAAAGAGGAAAATAATCTCTCTCTGTCTCTCTCTCCATGCACACATACCAAAAAAGTTCCCAGTGAGCACACAGCAAGAAGGCAACTTTCTGCAACCAAGGAAGAGGATCCTCACCAGACCCATAACCTGCAGGCACCTTGATGTTGGACTTTGAGCCTCCAGAACTTTGGGTAATAAACGTCTATTAGTCTATGGTGTTTTGTTATAGCAGCCCTAGCTCAGTAAGACAGCCTGTGAGAGAAAATGAGGACAAAATTGGACAAGGTTGAGATAACATGTCTGGATACAAGATTAAATCCTACAAAGTAGAGAGCGGGAAAAAAGAAGTTTAGATGGGAAGACTATTAGATGGAAGGGCAGTCCTATGAGAGTTTGGGAGGGTTGATGGGTAAAGTCACCCCTCAGAAGAGTATCAGGGCTCGCAGGAATGTGCCTGCAGTAGCTTTCCTGCAATGCATACCAGGTGGGGAGCAGCCTGTTGGAATGTGGTGGTAGAGTCAGAGCACAGCAGCTGTGATCATCAGTCAGCCGTCCTCTCCATGGTAGGAGATGTAAGGGACACACGGATACATAAAGGGCATTGGTTTTGAACCAGAAAACCCAGGTTTCAAGTCTGAGGTTTGATATGTTCTATTTGGGAGACACGGAGCAAATGAGCTTTCAAAATTCTGTTTTCTCCTCTGAGAATGGCCTGAAAGGAAGTACCTCTTTAATGGCATGATTCTAAAGACACACACACACACACACACACACACACACTATATATACACATATATGTATACATATATATGTATACATATATGTGTATATATATATATGTGTGTGTGTGTGTGTGTGTGTGTGTGTGTGTAAAGTGCAACAACAGTCCCTGGTGCACTGTGCAGACACAATAAACACTATTAGGATTATTAACATACATGCTATCAGTGTCCCAGAGTCTCATATAAGCAATCAGAATTCCATCCAAATGCAAATTATTGCAGCCCTGCTGGTCTCCGCTCATCCAGTTCCAATTATCAGGTCAATTTTTAATGGAAAACCCTTTTACCAGCACACACAGGCACACAATTTCCACAGATAAGTTGCTTTGATCCCAGCCTATTATAAACTTTGAAATGCTTACAATGCTCTTGATCAACATTAAATTCCTTGGAACTGTGAATTCAGAGAGACATACTGAGACACATTAATTAAGGAAGAAGAACGCTTGAATTTATTAGGGAGCCGTAATTTACTCATATTTTAGCGGAATAATGCAAGCTAAGTGACAGATGCTTTAAAGCAGGTATAGTTTGTGAAGTAAAGAAGCACTAGAGCATCAAATAATAAGCTGTACATGTAGCATAACTTATGAGGTGGCATCAGTTGCAGTGGAATTCCCACTGAAGACCCACTTATGTCTTGGGGCATCAAAATAAGCCATGCTGACATCTAAAATGTCAAAACCTCCACAAAAGATCTTGATTTCTCCCAAATACACTTACAGTTTTCCACAAAAAAATTAATTGAGGAATTTGATTTTCCCATCAGTTATTAATTCATTTTTAACCCAAGATTAAAAGAAGACTTTCCAAACCCACTCCCACAGGGGGCTGTCAGTGACAGCTGGTTGGAGCGTCTTAATCTGCGTACTCCAGTGTGGTCCTTTTGGATAAGGAATAAACAACCAACTGAACAGAGGCAATTAAAAACCCTGCCTTCCACTAAGAGCACAAACTGGTAATAACAGATTCTGAGGAAGTTACCTAAGCGTTATATCCTTGTAAACATGGAACCCCTCTAGATGACATTATAGGCTATAACACTGCTCCCCTTAGAGATGTTTCTTTTCTGTAAGATGCAATTATGGATTGTTTGGTTCCTTTGAAATAATGGAAATGCACACATATATGTACTTACATATAGTTGTGTGGCTTTTAAAAGTCTCAGCAGAGAGCATTTGGATTCTTTGACCTCTTGAGCATCTTCTTCTAAGATATGATGAGGGAAGACTTGTGAGGAACAAAATCTAGAACAAAAATCCACTGACAATGAGGTGGTTGATGATGTGTTACCAGCCTGGACAGAGGACAGACCAGGGGGCAGCTGTCCACAGGGCACAACTCCAGTGGTTCAACATCTCTGGACTTTTAATTCCAGATACTCAGATTTTCCACATGGATTTCAGTACATAGCTGATGAAAAATAAATTAGACTGCTTCTACTGAGATAGAAAATATTGTCATGGGTTATTTTTAAAAAATTAAAAGGAAGCACACACACACAGAGCCTTCTCATTGCTACCAACGTTATGCAGTTGACACTGTTTGTAATTCTTGCCATTAAGATACATTGGATGGTGGTTGACTGAGGTCTACAGTAGCAAATATACAGGTGAAATTTTAAAACAATTCAAAGCCAATTCTTTTAATAGAGGACAAGCTATGTGTTTTCCTATTTGAATTATTAAAATATTGAATGATTTCATAATCTTTCAAAGATGTTCTGTGATTCTGAAAACGGCAGACTATTGACCATTGCATTAAATTCCTTACTGTGAAAATACATGATTTTTATGAACAAAAAGCAGTTTCTCTTTGTCTTTACTAAATGGATATTAAACCAATATTAGGAAAAATAAACTAAAAGACTGTTATAAGATTAGATAGTCTAAAGTGAAACTTTGATTGACCCTTGATGTCACAAGGACATGTCTTGATATAGGTGATGGCATATTCATTCTCAGCTCAGACTGCAGACACAAAATTACACTGCCAAGAAGGTGTAAAATAACCTTTGTGTCACTGCAGAATCAGAACACAGGTTAAAGTAGAATATGAAAGCAGGAAAGAGAAGAGAAGTTAAAATTGCAATATTGAGGTTAAGGCAAACAATAAAATCATTCTCTTATTTTCATTAATTTAAGTAACAAACAATATAAAGCCAACACTTTGCAAAATATTTTGGAAATAAAACCATCCAAAATTAATTATTAAAGGTTGTATTTTAGGAAGAGCTTTAGAACCCTCACGTGCTGTCTCTGTTTGGTAATAGGGGCCCTGTAGCAGGGAGCAGCTGGTGTAAGGCAAGAGGGTGTGGAGTTGGAAGTCATGATCCTGTCTGACCAGTTGGGGGCTACTGCCTGATATCACTGTGAGGTTCGTGATCTGATCCTTATTGACAAGGAACTAGAAAGTTATATCAGCTCTCCTGGAGTGTCCTCTGTAGTCTCTCATATATATGTGCGTGTAGTTGCACTTATCCTAAACTGTACATGCGTGGTAAATCTCAACAAAATTTTGTCATCTTTGTAAAATGAGAACTAAATAGTCCTTAGTTTTATATAATTGTGCTAATTTGCTAAAGCTACTGTAACAAATTACAATAGATTGTATAACTTAAACAACTGAATTTTATTTCTCACAGTTCTGGAGGCTAAATTGTGAGATCAAGGTGTCAGCAGGGTTGATGTCTTCTGAGACCTCTCTCCTTGGTGTGCAGACTGTTGCCTTCTCCCTATGTCTGTGTCCTAATCTCTTCTTGTTAAAAGGACACCAGTCATATTGGATTAGGGCCCACACTAATGACTCCACTTTAACTTGAGAAACTCTTTGAAGACCCTATTTCTAAATACAATCACATTATGAGGTACTGGGTAGGAGGTTAGGACATTAACATATGAAGTTGAGGGGGCACAATTCAACTTATAGCAATAGTTGATCTCTAACATATATGGATAGATTATACATATATGTATATAGTCGATGTCTATATATAATTAATTATGTAACCTCTCTATATATAGTTCATTAATCTCTATCACTATTGAAATCTCTATCTATAAGATGTATATATTTTCACCTTGAAAAAAATTCAAGACTCTTCAGTATATTCTGTAAGGTTTAGAAGGAAATAGTGTCATACGAATATATTTCTGACATAGTAGCAAGGATTCTAAAAATCATAGATAACATAAGCCTAAAAAATAATTATATATATTTTTTAAATTATTATATATATTTTAAATGGTAGAAAGTAGATTGCACTAATTATAGAGCAGTCAGTTTGATGTAATCCATGGTTTATATTCTAATTTTAATTATTAAATCATATTTTGGATTTTATATATATGCAATATATGATATATATATATTATAATGTATATATAAGTGGAGTGTATATATATATATATATATATATATATATATATGAGAGAGAGAGAGAGAGACAGAGACAGAGACAGAGAGACAGATTTTTGATCACTAAGAACAAATATAAAATTCTCTAATACAAAGTACCTTTAATTTTTTTTTTTTTTTGCAGTACGAGGGCCTCTCACTGTCGTGGCCTCTCCCGTTGTGGAGCACAGGCTCCGGACGCGCAGGCTCAGCGGCCATGGCTCACGGGCCTAGCCGCTCCGCGGCATGTGGGATCTTCCCAGACCAGGGCACGAACCCGTGTCCCCTGCATCGGCAGGTGGACTCTCAACCACTGCGCCACCAGGGAAGCCCACCTTTAATTATTTTTCTGCAATTTTGTAAACAATACTACATAGACACATATTTGGCAGACAAAATAAGTTCAGATTTTCTAATATGTTAGAAGTAATTAAAAGTAATATATAAAGACTTGTAAATACTGTTAGAAGAGCAGCAAGGTTTCCTGAAACAAGAAGAAAAATTTGGTCTTACCCTTGTAATATGAAGGTACAAGAGCTACAGCTATTTAATTTGATTTATTTTCTGTCAAAATAAAAGGCTCAGAACGGTATGCTGGATAAAAAATGAAATTGATATTTGTGTTAGCTCAATAACAGGATTTTATGAACCAAATGTCTGATAATATTACATATCCATAAATGAGAATGTTCTAGGAGAAGATCTTTACAACATTGTACAAGGAATTCAGACATTGATTGATTATATTACATTTAAGTTCCCTTCTAAACTTAAAATGTTATATTAAATTATGATATAGATCAGAGAGGGTTTTTGATTAATATTTAATAGCTGCGTTCTTTGGATTTTTAATGCATGAAATAAACTCAGGTTGAAACGCTGAATTTGCAGGATGATAATCAACTCTCAGGCATTTCACACTGCATAGCTAAAGTTTTGAAAATTATAAATGTATTGTACTTGTAGTGTAATAACCATACTTTTTTCTTCAAAGTTTTAACCTTTTTATTTTTGAATAATGTTAAATTTGGAGAAGTACAAAGATAGGACAGAGAGTTCCCACGTAACTTTCATCCACCTTCTCTTAATGTTAACATTTTACATAACCATGGCACAATTTTTGCTCTCTTTATAGATAAAAAAATTAACATTGGCACAATACTATTATCTAAACTACAAACTCTGTTTGGAGTTTACCAGTATTCTCACTGATATCCTTTTTCTCTGTACCAGGATCCGATCAGGATAACACACTGAATTCAGTCATCCAGTCTTTAATATACTTCTATCTGTGAAAGTATCTCAATCTTTCCTTATGTTTTTGAACTTAAGAATTTTGAATAGTACCAGTCAGGCATGTTATAGAATGTCCATCAGTTTGGGTCTCTTTGGTGTTTTATCATGGCTAGACTGGGGTTACATATTGTTGGGAAGAATGCCACAAAGATGAAATGTCCTTATCACAACAAATCAAGGAATCCATGACACCAGCATGACATCACATGATGTTAACCTTGATCACTCAGGGTGTTGTCTGCAGGTGTCCCCATCATAAAGTTACTATTGTTCACTTTAAACTCTCCTCTTTGGAACAGAATCAGTCAAACTCACACTTAATGAGAGAGGAATTAAACTCCACTTTATGGAGGGGAAATAACTTTTCCATACGTTATTTGGAATTTTTCTGTTTAAAAAAATTGTGCTTTTTCCCATTTATTTGTTTTTTCAATCATTTAATTATAGCAGCGTGAACATATGATATTTATTTTATTCTTTGTGTTCTAACATTATTCTTTCAGTTCTATAGTACTATTTTTTTGTTGTTTTTCAAATTACTCCAGCTTTGACCATTGAGAGATATTTCAGTTTGGTTTCTGTGTTCTGTAGCTATGTCTCTGCCTCCATGCTTCTTTTTCTTTTGGTGGGTGGAAGCATACCTTTCTTTTCGTCATAACAAGATGCTCCAGACTCATCTCTCATTTGCCTTGTCTCTGTCATTTCTCCAAAGTTTACCTGTTCCATTTTGTTGGAGGATGACATTTAGAAACCGAGATCTGAGCACTAGGTGTGCTCATTGCTATGGAGAGCTCACAGCTTCCAGGCCTTCTCAGCAGACATTACTAAGAGATGTCTGTATGTATAATAATCCATGCATACATTCATATCTACATTTATTTATACATGTATCTATGTGAACATATTTTAAGATAAATGAGTTCATACTGACATTTCCAAAGGTAATCAGAACAGGACTCATCCTATTCTTCCCTGCTTGTTTACTAGTAAATTCTTTCTCTGACAGTGAGAAACCTGACCCCTGTTGTCTGTAATTCATTTACTTAATTATTCAACACTAGTACATATGTAAAATAATTTCAGAATTTGTGAACCATGTCCCTTTGAGAAAGAAATTTACCAACTAGATTGCAGTGTTTATGGGCAGTTCCTTTGAATCAGTTAAAATACAAATTTCCGAAGTATTGAACTTAGGTCATCTCCTTTCTTCCCACTTCCTTCAGTGACATTTTTTTTTTTTTTTAGATGTTGGGGGTAGGAGTTTATTCACTTATTTATTTCTTTTTGCTGTGTTGGGTCTTCGTTTCTGTGCCAGGGCTTTCTCTAGTTGTGGCAAACTGGGGCCACTCTTCATCGCTGTGCGTGGGCCTCTCACTATCGCGGCCTCTCTTGTTGCAGAGCACAGGCTCCAGACGCGCAGGCTCAGTAGTTGTGGCTCACGGGCCTAGTTGCTCCGCGTCATGTGGGGTCTTCCCAGACCAGGGCTCGAACCCGTGTCCCCTGCACTGGCAGGCAGACTCTCAACCACTGCGCCACCAGGGAAGCCCTTTCAGTGACATTTTTAATGCATTTAGACTCATTTCTTGCAGACTAAATTCCACCCTGGAATCCCCTAATGTTGATTTTTTTTAAATTTACACATCACAATGTTCAGTCTTTGTGGTGTACATTTCCATGAGTTTTCACAGACACATAATTATGTCTCTAACACCACAGTACAATATAGAATAGTGTTTTAACCCTGAAAATTCCCCTGGGTGCTTCCTTCTTGAGTTAATCCATTTTCTCTCACCAAACACTGATCCGTTTTCTGCTTCTCTTATTTCAATGTTTTCTTAATGTCATACAAATGGAATTATAGTATATGTAACCTTTTGGGTTTAGCTTTTTTCACTTAGCAAAATGTGTTGAATATTCACCCATGTTGTTGCTTGTGTCAATAGCTCAATGCTTTTTATTTCTGAAGAGTATTCCTTTATATGGATACATGAGAGTTTGTTCATCTATCCCCCTCTTAAGGGTATCTTGGTTTTTGGTGATTGTGAATCAAGCAGCTATAAACATTTATGTGCAGGCTTTTGAGTGAACACCAGCTTCCAATTTACTAGGGTAACTCTTAGGAATAAAATTGTTGGGATTTATTGTAAGTGTATGTTATACTTTATAACACATTGCCAAATGGTCTTGCAAGGTGTACCATTTTGCTTTCTCACTAGCAATGGATGATGTTTCCTGTTGTTCCAACATAAATAGACTTTGATATTGCTATTAAAATATTGAAAGCACATGAAACAATATCAATTTCATCAATATTATGTACTTTTTCAAGTAATAATAACATTTTGCATATGTTAAATGCTTTATAAACTTTGACTAACTTATGTTTCAGTCCTCTCTGAATATAGGGGCTCAATCAAGTGTCATTGTTAGTTTTTATGGTGATGTTCAAAAGAACTGTAAAATTTACAGTTCAATGTTAATACTACAGAAAAACTAACTCATGTTTCCAGATTATGATTTACTAATTATTTATTTCAATTATTAATATCTGTACTCAATATAATTTTATAATACTCTGAACTTGTTACAACATGTATTTAATAAATTATTTCAGAAACTGATAAGAGTAAAGAAGTATTATCTTTATGATCTTTAAAACTCTTTCATTGTCTGTATCCAATTGTCAATCTTATTGTACCCCAGTGCCTGACAAAAAGTAGACTCTCAAAAGTAAAATATGTATTTATTTTATTTTTTATTTATTTATTTATTTTTTTGTGGTACACGGGCCTCTCACTGTTGTGGCCTCTCCCGTTGCGGAGCACAGGCTCCAGACGGGCAGACTCAGTGGCCATGGCTCACAGGCTCAGCCGCTCCGCGGCATGTGGGATCTTCCCGGACCGGGGCACAAACCCGTGTCCCCTGCATTGGCAGGCGGAATCTCAACCACTGCGCCACCAGGTAAGCCCTGTATTTATTTTTAATGAATAAATAAATGGATGATCACATTTCATGTGACATTTTTAAGGACTTAAACTATTTTCATCCAGTATCAATTTCACTGTAAATTTGAATCCGTCTTGCCAACAGGATCAGATAAAAACAAATGGGCTGTTATCTTTCTGTGTTTCACACTTTGTATTTACAATGGTAAGATGTAAATCTTGCTAAGACAAATATTTATGTGTTTATATTGTTCTAGTTCTGTGGCTGAAACTATATCTATTGTGTGATAACAGATGGACAAACAAAGTGGCTAAGAAGACACTGCTTGAGATAGGAATTGAAATAGGCTTAAGATAATAGGGTATATTTGGGAATAAGGGCAGTTTATGGCTGGTGGAAAAAAATAAGATTAATTTTTTTTTAAATGGCAAGAGGAACATGAAAAGATGCTCAACATCACTAATTATTAGAGAAATGCAAACCAAAACTACAATGAGGTATCACCTCACACCGGTCAGAATGGCCATCATCAAAAATATCTGCAAACAATAAATGCTGGAGAGGGTGTGGAGAAAAGAGAACCCCTTTACACTGTTGGTGGGAGTGTAAATTGATACAGCCACTATGGAGAACAGTATGGAGGTTCCTTAAAAAATTAAAAATAGAACTACCATATGACCCATCAATCCCACTCCTGGGCATATACCCAGAGAAAACCATAATCCCAAAATATACATGCACCCCAATGTTCATTGCAACATATTTACAATAGCCAGGACATGGAAGCAACCAAAATGTTGCTTCCATGTTGCCATCCAACAGAGGAATGGATAAAGAAGATGTGGTACATATATGCAATGGAATATTACTCAGCCATAAAAAGGAATGAAATTGTGCCATTTACAGAGACGTGGATGGACCTAGAGTCTGTCATACAGAGTGAAGTAAGTCAGACAGAGAAAAACAAATATCGTATATTAATGCATATATGTGGAATTTAGAAAAATGGTACAGATGAACCTATTTGCAAAGTAGAAACAGAGACACAGACATAGAGAACCAACATATGGACACCAAGGGGGGAGGGGCGTGGGATGGACTGGGAGATTGACATTGATGTATGTACACTACTATGTATAAACTAGATGGCTGAGGAGGGCCTAATGTATAGCACAGGGGTAAAATAAAAGAAGGTACAATCTGCTTGCAGGACATAAATTAACCTTAAAAATGCATTCCAATATACATTAGGTGCAGAAAAATAGGATGTACCTAGAATAGTCAAATTCATAGAGTCCGAAAGTACATTGGTAGGTGCAAGGGGGCCGGGGTGTGGGGGGTTAGTGAGGGGGAATGGGGAGCTAGTGTTTAAAGGGGACAGTTTCAGTTTAGGAAGGTGAAACTTTTGGGAGATGGGTGATGGTGAGATTTACACACAATGTGAATGTACTTAGTGCCACTGAATTGTATAGTTAAATATGGATATTCTAGCAAAGAAGAATAGGACAGAGAAGGGAATGGCTGGTGTTTAAGCAAGTGAAAGTGTTCTCCTCCACACACTATAAATTTCATTTCTAATAAAATAATATAAAGAGGAAAAAAATATTAAAACTTGAAAGTGGTTTTGAAATGCTGTAGAGGAGGATAGACTAGAATGAAGACATGCTAGTAACCTATGTGAGAGATAAGGTCATTGTTGAGGAACTTAGAAACAAGATTTGAGATGCGACCCATAGAATAAAGAACCTATATTAGAATACCTCTAAGTTTCTTTTCTGCACTAATATATTTGGACCTTAAGATCACACCTCTTTCTTATAAATCAGTGCTTCTCATTATTATCCATACCATTATGGCAGGAGTGATTCTTAACACAATTTGCACACACCTATACAGGATTACACTTAATTCACATTACACTTTACTGTCTAATGCAGTAGTACTGTGTTGGGGCATGATGAAGATTTATCTATTGCATAGCTTAATTTAAGTAATCTTTAGCATTATGACACTAATGATATGATTGGTAAAATTCTCATTTCATAATGTCCCAAAACAAATATTTTACTTAAAATTCTTAAAAATTAGCAAAATATTGAATTTTATTTTCCCCCACTCCCTCCTTGCAGATCTAAACTTTATCCCAACCATAATTAACCCAAGGAAAAGTTTAAAGAATAATAATTAAAACAAAAGTTGCAGAACTGCAGGACAGAGAAATTCTGAAGAAAGTTTGCCTGAATTTCATTAGCCACTGAGGGACATCTAGGAAACTAATGGATTGTCATGCAGGCACAATCAGGGTAGCACCTGCTGGACAAAAAGGAATCGCAACCTTAAATTTATAGCAGAGTGTAAGATAATTCATTTGCTTTCTTTTATGACAAATTGTCCCTGCTGTGAAGCTGAGAGCTGGAAATGCATCAGTTTAGTACTCCCAAATAATATTACACCTTGATGACTGACAGCACATTACCCAGTCCAGGTCATAACAATAAAGCAACCAGGTGAATCATAAAGAATAAGTAATATGCTAGCTTCTTTTGTTTATTTCCTGGTGAGTTGAACAAGTATTGACCATAAAGCACCACCAGAATAGTTTTTATCATGTAATTTGTACTTTTATACAAACTTGTAGTATAATTGTGTACCATATACACACACATATATACACACACACATATGCATAACTATATGTATATATCTAATAAGTCATTTATCCTAAATTTAGACACACGTGTTGTCAGAGAGTAACTGCGAATATTTTTAACTATAAATATAATATAAATATAATTAAATTAAATATAATTATAAATTATATTTAGATTTGATTAAACCTACTTTGAGATTACATCTGAGTCCACCAATGATAACACATGTATAACTGGAAGATCTAAGTATCCATGGCAGCTCCAGGAAAAGTAAAACATATATCCAGTAATATCCAGTAAAAAAATCTGGTGTGGCTTTAATAACTGCGTGTAACACCTGTAATTACTGTTCCCACCATCTATACAGTTCAGATAGAGTTCTAAGTTCTGTTGCTCCCTTGATGAGGAAGTGGTATTCCAGCGTATAGGTTAGGGCTTGGTTAGCACTTTATCAACAAAACCCCAAAATGCAGTGGCTTAATACAATGGAAGTTTATTTCTTTCTCATCAAACTATAAAACCAGGATTCCAGAGCAGTGAGAAGCTATTTTTAAGTGATAGAGTAAGGGCACAGACCCCGTACATCTAGGGACTCCACCACTTTCAACATATGGTTTGCGAGGTTGGATACAATCCTGCTTCAGTGCTGGGGAAGGAGAAAAAGCTCAGAGTGGACCAGGTGTATGGGGTGTGTGGGGAGGGTGAGCTTTGAAAGTGGTGCCAAAACTAACCTCAGGCCTAAAATTTGTAGTCTACATGTGTGCTTAGAAATGAAATGAGATGGGATGGGTATTTTCCCCCCTCGTATTCAATATAATTTCGATAGCAAATACTTTCCTATCATGTTATCAAGTTAACCCAGCACCTATAGTAATAGCCTTAACCAGTAGCCATCAGTGTGGTCCCAGCCTTGGTCAGCAGCACAGGTAGACCCTGAACAAAGAACCCCTTGCTGTTAAGAATCATAAGTGGCTAAGCTCACTGGACCAAGCCAACAAGGGAAGGCTACCCTTGAGTATGTTCTGATGGACATAACATATATATGTGCTTCTTATATACTTTTGGTTGATTATTTGTCTGAACTTATACTGGTTTCCCAAGGAAAGCCTTTTAACTGTGAATAAATGGGATTCTACTGGGGTTCTGTGTATGCTCTAGAAATAAGACTCTGACTCAGTAACCATTAAACTAAAAACAATAAAATGTTCATCTGCTTTCTTTTTTATCTGCACTTATATCCCTGGTAAAGTAGAATTTTAAAAAATCACCCTAGAAATAGCCCATTTTTTGAGGAAAGTGTGAAAATGAATAAAGGAAAACTCATTTAAAATGGAGTCAGGAAGCTCTGATGCAGGGAGTCTCATGAAGGTACCACTCACCACAGTTTACAGACCCCAGAAGGAAGAATGATCTCCTCTGACCCAGCAACAACAAGCCGCCCGATGCCTGCAGCCAATGAAACACCCCACAGCGCTCTCCAGTTTCCTCCTTTCCTCTGTAAAAGCAAGCCCCTCTCCTCTATTCTCTGGACGTGCCTATGGTTCTCCGTAGTTTGCTTGTCGCAAATTGTAATTCTTGGCTATTCCCAAATAAACTCATTTTGTTAGTAAAACTCCTGGTTCCTTTGTTTTTTAATTTCAGCAGAGGAAAAAGACAGCACATTGAGTAAGATCAGGGCCAGGTTTAGGGCTAAAGATTTTAAATTTTCCAGTAAAGAGGACCCAGTATGTTGCTGAAATGGAGTTAAATATTTCTAATGGAATTGGACACAAGCCTAACTCAACGGGGAAGAACTGCAAAGGTAATAATCACCAGTAAAAGGTGTAAAACGTGGAATAATGCATGCTGCTGTCTGTAGTAGTATCAACAGACTCATCCCTAGAGACATATGTCTTACGTTCATATTATTAATGTTTTATCCAAATTAGGTAAATAATAATCAATAAGTTAATGTAGAATTAGTTCTAATGAATCATTTCCATGTAATCAAGTCAAAGGAGAACCTTTAAATGATCCTCAAAGTAGTAGAGAAGGATTTGACTAGATCTGCTAGTACCATGAGTACCCTAAGAAAGTAATGTCCCCTTATTCAGTACCCACGTTAACACGTCTCCTTGGTGCTGATTAGGTGAAATAATAATTGTTTCAGATAGCAGACCTAGAGTCCTCCTCAGTTTTCTCTTTAGTTGGGGGTAGAAGTTGGGAGACAGAGGACCTAGAAGAACTAAACCTAACTAGGAACACAGAAACCAGCAGGAAGGGCCCCTGAGTCTGCCCCCGAGTCTGTCTACATGAAAGACATGTTGGTAAAATGAATAAAAATGTGAAAAAGGCTCATGAGTATATTGTCCACATATTCTGGTTTCTTACCCTCTGTTGGTTGGGACACATGGCAGAGAGGATGGGAAAGAGCAGGAATGATCCTCTTTAATTCCTGCTGCTGTATCTGAACACGAGTCTCCTCAGCCTCCCAAACCATCCCCTAAATAATCCTGATTTTAAATCAAAGCATTAAATTGCCTAATCGCAGTAAAATGTCCGCTGGGTGATTGCACAGCTCTTGTGTCAGCCCCTGGGCCTTGGCCCTAGCAGCCCCTTTTGTGATAACAGGACACCTTTGCCACAAATTCCGAGATGACTCAACCTAACACTCACCTGGGCCAGAATATATTGCCCCTCGGTTGACTCTGAGTCATTTACAGAGATGCACACAAATGACAGGGTTCTTAAAGCTCAGCTCCTATATTAGACCTTCTATCTCCTCCTGGTGCCAGCCCACCAACTAGAGGTCTGGTTTCTTTGACCATGCTTGTGTTAAGAGGTCATTTTGAGGTTGGGTTCAGGAAGCTGCCTTCCTCACCATGATGGTTTGAGGCTTCCTTACTTCTGCCACCTCTCCTTCCCCACAGTCTTAAGAATGGAATCCTGACCCTGGTGTACACCCCAGCTTCTCTAAAGAGACATGTTACTGCTGGGGATGTCCTCGTCCTCCGTGGATGCCCAGAGCTGTCCTCTGGGTCCTCCTCCCTGGGTGTGGGGATTCTGGTGCTTATTATTCAGTCTGTCCACTATCCCATATCCTGCATGCTTGCTGGAATATCCCTAGCTCTTTGAACCTGGTCTATTCCTGAACACTACCCCTTGTTGGAAATAACAAGAAAAAACTAATCATAGGGCTAATTCATGATATAAATATTAAACAGTTGGCTGAGCGTAAATTATTTGTAAAATTTCATCAGTTTCAAAAAATAACATAATAGAAAAAACACAAAGAAAACTAAAACTATATTTCTAGAATTGAAAAATCACTCAATATAGGAATGAAAAAAGAAATGGGAGAAATTCCCCTAATCTTTGTTTTTCCAACAGCAGAAAAAATATACTTATATAGCCGACCTCCAGAGCTACTCAACTGTCCTCAAAACTCACTCCATTATCCTTTTTTAAAAAAAATGTATTGAAGTATAGTTGATTTACAATGTTGTGTTAGTTTCAGATATACAGCAAAGTGATTCAATTATACATATATATCTATAATTATAATATAATTATCATAATACATATATATTCTTTATTTACATTCTCTTCCATTATAGGTTATTACAAGATATTGAGTATAGTTCTCTGTGTTATACAGTAGGTCCTGTTGGTTATCTCTTTTATATATAAGAGTGTGTATATTTTAATCCCAAACTTCTAATTTATTCCCTCCTTTCCCCTTTGGTAACCATAAGTCTGTTTACTATGTCTGTGAGTCTTTCTGTTTTGGAAGTAAGTTCATTTGTTTCATATGTTTTTTAGATTCTACATATAAGTGAAGTCACATGGTATTTGTATTTGGTTTACTTTACTTAGTATGACAATCTCTAGGTCAATCTATGTTGCTACAAATGGCATGATTTCATTCTTTTTGCATGGCTGTCACTCCATTATCCTTGTTATGTTTCAAAGCTGTGTCCCTAAACCAGCACCCTGCTATGGAGACAGCTGTGTCCAGAACATCTTCATTATGGTAAATACTTAAGCCACTTCAGCAAAAGATTTTCTAGAACTCTTTCTGTTCACTCTTACCATGACCTATTCATTACAGAAAGAGTCAAATTAGATGGAAAGGCCAATGCATTTAGTATACCCTGACTTTCGTAAGTTCTCACTTTTGTAGATTATTTTAACTGCCATTCTGAATCATTCCAAGATGCACATGTATTTTCAAATAAAGTAGATGGAATTAGTGCCTAGAAAAGCACTATGATGTCGAGATGCCATTTTGTCTTTCCCATTAAATAATTACTCATTGGAACTTAGACTTTGACAGAATTAACAATAAGAGCTACTTGCTTAATTCACCTGAACAGGTAAAATCATTATGGAAGAGATGAAGCCTGTCTGAGTGGAGCAGCCCACTTGTCAGTTCAAGCACATCTATGAAAACGACAGGCTCAATACTCTGTAACACCCCTGCCCTTGAATTTCCGCAGTCTGATAAGGTAGTTTTCATCCTTGTTCTCATAACTGGACTCAGCGTGGGGAATGCCAATCTCCAGTTTCAGGGGGAAATGTGTCCTTTGGTGCTCAGCTCCTGAACTGACATACTGGTTCACACTGGATAAGGAACTGGAAGTTCTCTGTATCTTATATCTTTATTTGTAGGATGAAAAGATTCATCTTTGCCATTTGCTTTACAAGGTATGACAGAAAAAGTGAAATTTTATTATTGGTACTTTAATATTTTCCCCCTGGGACTAGATATGCCCCTGCCAGCAATTCTTTGTCACATTTTCTTACATCTAAAAATGAATTTTAAGTATGTCAAAAATGGCTATAAAAGTATTAGAACTCCTTAAATAATGAAATATATGTGTACTACTTATACCTTTATATTCCAATTCATGAATAAAATGATTAAATATTCCCAGAACTCTAATAGTCATATCATGGAAAGTATTACATTTGAGTTTGATGTACCACTGCTACTGCCCTCATATGTTAACATGTAGTATGGATTTATACATTAATTTTAATGTTTGTCAAAGAAACTAGCACTGAGGGCCAGATCATCTTAAAGTGCATTTAAGCACACAGTTAGTGCTTGAAGTCTCAAGCCCACAAGCATCAGCTGTGCCATTGTTCTGTCTCATTTACTGCACCTCTGTTACAGGGGGCTGGGCATCCAGAGTCAGGTGACCTATGCTGACCTTCCACTGGATGGTTGGTTAGCATGTGAACAATACGGTTACGAACTCCAGGCAGCTCCAGAGCCGTCTTGTTCCATAGTGTGATGGGCTTGAAGTTCATTTCCCTTCAGCCAGAATATTTCTCTTGTTCTTTTCTTCTTGAGAAACAAAGCTTTTTTCCACAGCTTTTACAGTCTGAGCAAAATGCTTAAGGTCCCACTTGAAACTCAAAATCAGCCAGTTTCTGAACATGGTTATTATATGAGGGTCCCCCAAAGAAACAGAACCAGTTTTATATATATATATATATATATATATATATATATATATATATATAATATACAAATATAAGTTATATTTATGTTATTTAATTATAATTTATATGTGATTTTATGATAATTTATATATATAGATAAATAATGTGTATATATTTATTTTTAAAGAATTGGCTCATGTGCTTTGGGAGACTGGCAAGTAAACAAATATATTTGTAATTTAACTGTCTTTATTTTTAAAGGGGAAAAGTAACAGAATGTTATAAGAACAAATAACAGTGTTGAAGGGGGAATGGGAAATTAACTTTGATCTGGGTGGTCTAAGGGTACCTCTTTAAAGAAAAACTTCTGGAGTTATAAAGGATGAGAACAGGTCAAACTTGATGAGAATGGAGATAAAACAATTCCAGAGATAATTTCATATTGAAAACCCTAAGGTGAAAAAGAGCTTGGAGTGTTCAGGGCATGAAAAATGTTAAGGGTTTAGATTTAATATGATAGGGAAGCCAGTGCATGACAGTTGAGCAGGATGGTGATGTGAGGGATGAGAGGTGAATGGCTGAAGGTGTCTGGAATTAGCACCTGGATGGATGTTAGTTCTGTTTACTAAAATGAGAAGGATAAGATTTGTCTACTGAAATGAGGACAACAAAATAGGCTTGGAGGACCGTGGAGGGACCAGATTGGAAATCCTAGAGTTATTTCTTACAAAAAATGTAAGTCATTCAAGTGTAGTTATCAGGGATGCAACTGGATACAGGGTTCTGGATCTCAGAAGGGAAGTCTACAGCAGAGACAATCTGGGGCAGGACAGGTGTTGCTAGGACAGCAGTAATTTGGTTCCCCAGATGGGCATGGCCTCACCTTCCTTCATGTGGTCTATCACTAGTGTGGTGAACTTGTCACTAATATTAATTAATCACTTCTAATGAAAGACCTTGGAACATGATTTTAATATATTCTAAAATAGAATATTTAATAATATTCTAAAGTTCTTAACTTCAACATTATAAAGTTAAGACCTAATGATAGGTCTATTGATATAATTTTTTAAATGAGAATATCAAGTCTCAGAAAGGTCTGGGTTCAAATATATGAATGTGGGGAAAATAAACTGAGTCAATCTCTGTCTATATTTAGATTTAAAAAACAAAAAAATAAAATAAAATTTGAGTATTTTACTGAGTGCCAAAGAGCTAGGAGATTTCCTTCTCAGTGAGCCTCATATTTTTCTTTAAAATTTATCAAGTTATCATTGACAGAATAACCTTTTTAAGGAAGTATTTTATTTGCAATACTTACTTTTTAAAATTGAAGTTATATACATATTGAAAAGTCATATACCATTTCATACCTCCATGTACCAGTCATGTACCTGGATGCATTTGCTAAAACTGAAATCACTCAGGTAACCCTCAGCAGATCAAGGAAAAGAACATTATCAACACCTGGAAGCAGCCTTCCCCTCATCACTTCTCATCAAGAGTAACTGGTAACCTGGCATCTAAGAGTATGGATTAGTTTTGCCTCAAAACATTTATGCTTACTATGTATAAAAACACATTTATTCAAAGTAAACATAAGCAGTCCCAGTTGGACTGTAAGAAAATTCCTAACAGCACTAGGCAGTAGAACACATATTACTTTTCCAAGACTATTGGGTTGTAACGTCCATCTTTGGAAAGCTCACTAATCTAATGCTAAGAGAAAAACCAAAATGTTGGCAATTTATTAAAAGAATCAAAAATCTTGTGGTAACCTTGTCATATGAAATAGAGTGGTGAATATTTACTATAAGAAATATTTTTGGTTTTAGGAAACTATTAGAGTATTATTAATTTTTACCATTCTAATAGTTCTTAAATAAAAAATAGTGCAGTAGCAAAGGTTTTATTGTGGTATATTTTTTCCAGTAATGGAAAAAAATGCATGATGTAATTCTTTCTGGGTATTTCAAGTTTGAATAAAGGTGGCACGCCATTTTTAAATTTATAAAAGTGTTCCTATAGTGCTTACCAGATTCTTCTTGGAGCTTGGACCTACTAATTCATCTCTAAGCCCCTGTTCATTCCTCTGTAAAAGGACTAATAGCACCTGCCTCCAAGGGCCTCTGAATGTTTTGAATGAGATATCACAGTGACACAATATAGAAGCTTATATTAAAACTTGTATTATGAAGAGTCTATTCATTATTTTTGTACTATGTGGTGTATATTTTTCACTTAGATTCAGGTCTTCTCAGAGCCAAAATGGGCATGACTAGGCCTGGATTTGTAATGTACACAGGGGCAATTGTCTAGTTCATATACGTGTGTGATGCTAGTGAGTGAAGGAACACATGTCTAGTGGTGGTGGGCAAATGATGGGGAGTGTGTCCTGAAGGTGTGATTTCATTCTCCCTGTGATTCCACCATCCCTAACACCAGCTCCCCTGCTATTCTGCTATCATTTGATTGTGCAAGTTTTAGGGGCGGAGAGCCATTCATTGTCATAACGAGTTAGAACCATGATCATATAACTGATAGGAAGCCATCCCCAAGAACCATGTGATTTCCAATTCCCATCTCCTCTGAATATAAGATGATAATATTTAGAGTAGCATTGATTTTCTTGTGGCCGAGCAAGGCCAGATTGCCTAGATTTCTATTTCCACATTGTCCCATTAATAAACCTGTAGAACATTCAACGTTCATTCAAATATTCTGAGCAACCATATGGATTCAAATAGCCATTATTTTTCCATGTTTCACTGGCTTAATATTCACAACTAGAGAGAATGAAATCACAAAACATTAATATGAAACATAAAAACAATTTGTACAGTATTATTCAAATGATCTCAGTGAGTGATCAAACAGGCATTAAGAGCTATTTGAAAAGAGGTCTCCACCTGGCTAAAAGCTTATGTGTGATCTTTCATGTCCAGCCATAGGTAACTACAGAGACTTTATCTGGCAGAGGTCGTAGGAAGACTGTATCCCATACACCTGACTTGGTGCCCAGCCTCTGAAGGGAGGTGTAGTCAAGGACTCAGGTCCTGGGCTGGTGATGGTCTTTGCATATCCACATTCCTAACCCTTCAAGTCTATTTTTCTTTTTAATTGAAGGATCATTAATTTACATTGTTGTGTTAGTTTCAAGTGTACAGCAAAACGATTCAGTTATATATATTCTTTTTCAAATTATTTTCCATTATAGGTTATTAAAAGATATTGAGTATAGTACCCTGTGCTACACAGTTTACCTATAGTAGTGTGTATCTCTTAATCCCAAACTCTTAATTTATCTCTTTCCCCCACTAACCCCTCTGTTAACCATAAGTTTATCTTCTACTTCTGTGCGTCTCTTCCTGTTTTGTAAATAAGTCAAAGCCCCACTTTCCAGGAGTTTATAACCTTTTCTAGGTCTCTTTATTCTAGGTTTTGGGCAAAGGTCTTCTTCAGGTGCCTCGACTGAGACCTATTTATGGGGTGAGCCTTGGGGAAACCCTGTGGACAACTCTCCATATTCTGACTCAGTACCCAGTATTTTCTACTCCTTGCTCTCCCAGGATTCACAAAATTTCAGGAACCTTTTGTTTGGGGCTCCTCAGTAGTGAGAGAACACCCATGTCCGGGCAGACCTATGTGCCTGTCAGTGAGCAGTTAAACATCCTAATTATTTCATTTTCGGCATGTTGCTTTAATTGGCCACTCCAATAATTTGATAGCTCATCCCCTCTCTCAGCTCAGTGGACCTCCTGACACCACCAAACGTTCCTCTTTTGATGACTTGGACATTCCAAGCACATTTTTTGTCAATATTATGGTCTTGCCCAAATGTAAATCAGTAAGAAAGTGAAATTCTAGGCTTCCTTCTGATCTGCTGCTTCATCAAACTCATGATCATTTTTTTTAACTCAAAAGTATCCTAAATTCCTTTTTCCAAGTCAATACATTCTTTTGAATATCTAAATTTTCAGACCTAAGGGAAACATGAGAAATCATTAAATGGAAATGAGAAAACAAAAAAGAAAATTCCTGGAAATTTAAAAAAAAGTAATAAATGTAAGAGCAATCTTTCTGGCCTAAAAAAATGGTTTCTTTTCCATTCACTTAATATTACCAATTATTAATGATACATGTATGAATTAATTAATTGTAAGTGTATAAATAAATGAAATTAGTTAATAATATAGGTAAGTTAATAATACTATTATTAATAAGATCATTTAATTATAAAATAAACATGCTGAAAATGAAAACACAATGTTTTAATTGCATTTTATATGCTAATTTTATGAAAGCAGCACAGTGTGGAGTTAAAAGCAGGGCCCCAGGAACGATACTGCCCAGGTGTGCACAAGTCCCAGCCCCACCACTTCCTAGTGAGGCAAGTTAGAGAGCATACTACAACCTCAGGGATAGAAAGAAGAAAGTCATCCTCAATTCCATGATAGGGCTCTAAGGAGCATTAAGTTAGTTACCATTAATAAAGGTCCCGAAATCATTTGTTAAAGACATTGAATATAGCCTTACCAACTTTATTGTGCTTCAAAGGTATTGCATTTTTCACAAATTGAAGGTTTGTGTCAACACTGCCTCAAGCAAAAGACTCTTGGGAACATTTTTCCAACAGCATTTGTTTGCTTCGTGTCTCTGTGTCACATTTCAGTCATTCTCCCAGTATCCCAAACTTTTCGTTACATTTGTTATAGTGATCTGTGATCAGGGATCTCTGATGCTACTACTGCAAAAAGATTACAACTCACTGAAGGCTCAGATGATGGTTAGCATTTTTTAGCACTAAAGTATTTTTAATTAAGTTAAACACATTTTTTAGGCATAATGCTATTTCACACACTAGAGTGTAAACATAACTTTTATATTCACTGGGAGACCAAAAAAAAAAAATTGTGTGATTTGCTTTATTGTGACATTCACTTTATTGTGATGGCCTGGAAAAGAGCCAGCAGTATCTCCAAGGTCTCCCTGTACCTGTTTGGAGCAAAACCTTTATCTATTTCTGTACAGCGATGTACTTGAATCTGCTTTTTTATTATTTATATTCTCCAGATGAGATGCTGAGGGCTCAAAAGTAAAATGACTTAAACTGTATGGATTATTCTAAAGACTTCAAGTTTTACATATATATATATATATATATATATATATATATATATATATTTGATTTATATGTTTGATGTCTTATTCTTGCTTGTAATTTATATTTTACCTATATAATACATAAACCTGTAATGATTTTTCAAAATGTGACAACTTTGAGAGTGAAAGTGGGCACTGCTACTGCAGTCCTGCTGGGATAACTGGTCTGACCAGGAATCTTTACATGTATTTACAATTGTTCTTCTGCTGTATTTCAGGGTAAGTGTTACACATGTTCTTTGATGTATTCTCCTTTTTGGTGGGGAATCATGTAGGTAAATAAATTTATAGACACACCTAGCAGATGCTGCCAGTGCCTTACCTACATACCCCTGGCATTCACCTTTTTGTATACAGCAGGCTGCATACAGCAAACACCTGCAACACTGCCTGATTTGTTTTTCTTTCTGTAGGAGCACACAAGCCAGAGTATGAGTTAGTGTTCCTGGAAGCAGCCCACAACCAGTGAGGGATAGAGTGTTCTAGAGTAAGAAACCCAGCCTCCTCACCTGTCAGCTGGAATACCTCTACAGCAGGGTCACATGGCAGTTGTCAGACTGGACAGCACATCCTCATTGGCCCATTTCTTCCTTGTCTCACTCCTCCGGGTCTCCGCTCACACAGTAAAGCACATACATGGGAATCTGGGTCTTCAGGTTGGTTTCTGTGGAAACTCAAATCAAACATATGAATTAATAAATGTATTGGGCAGTGATTATCTAACTTGACAACTCAAATAAAAGCTTTCCACAAAAGTTTCAGACCCATAGGGACATGCCATTTTAGGAAGAATGATTTACCTTAAATTCAGCACTCCTAAATTCAAATAATTCCTTCCTGTGTGTGGTATATTTGTCGTGTTGTTACCAACTAGGGTTCTTGGCCTTCTGCAGTCAATAGAAATTGATCAGAGGCCAGACAAGAAATTCAGACAAGGCTTTACTGGGGCCCCTGCTGCAGTGGGGGGAGTGAGAACAAACAACAGGTTCCCTGGCGTGCTCCCTGAAGGTGGGAAGTGGGGAGCTTGTTCCTTATATGGGATGAGGGTAGGGATGTGTCCAGGGGTTGGGCCAGAGGCATGGCTTAGGAGGTTTACTCACCCCTCTGGTGGTGTTCAGTGCACGCGGCGTGTGCAGTGCCCCTGCTTTTGCTCCCAACACCCTGTTTTTTGTCCAGGCTCTTCAAAAGTGGCAGTTAGGTTTTGTGGTCTCTTTGTATTTTTCAGATCCAGAATTTGTCCCAACTGTGTATACACACAGTTATTTTTACTCCCATACAGTTCTTTTGTATTTTGTTTCTTGAGGACAGGTATGTGCAGGTGCAAGCGTTGCAGCACTGCATCAAAGGGTCCCAGGCCCCAGCCTGTCTCTGTGTGTGTGTGTGATAGAGAGGGAGAGAGAGAGATCAATGATACCAGATCATTAAAGGATAATCTTAAATTTAGCTAAACTTACTGAATCAAGATTTTTGACAAAGGATGGATGAGACTAATGACCTAACAGCATTTCTTTTCTTTTCTGCTTTCTTTTCCTTTTTTTCTATTTCTTCTCTTCACATCTAATTGTTCCACTTACTACAAACCTTCTAGGGATTTCAAATCATGCTGGATGGGCCTCCAAATCTTGGCAACCCTCACTCCTCACGAGTGGATGTTAAGCATGTTTCTAACCTTCCTTGAAGCTGAGCTATTGCTGAACTAAAATGAAGCAAATTGGCCTCAGGATCACCCAGGTTTCCTGAGTTGGAGTGTTCTTTTATAATTGCAATATAATTCACATACCATCAAAGCCATCACATTAAAGTGTGTAATTCAGTGTTTTTATTACCCTCACAGTCTGTGCAACCATTACCACTATCTAATTACAGATGTTTCCTTAGCCCAGAAAGAATCTCCATGTCCATTAACGGTCACTCTCCACCCCTCCCCTTCCCCTGCTCCAAACCCTGACCACTTTTTATCTACTTTCTGTATCCATGGATTTGACTATTGTAGGTATTTTCTAGAAATAAAATTATATAATCTGTGGCCTTGTTTGTCTGGATTCTTTCACATCATCATTTTAAGGTACAGGCTCGAGCCACGGCTATCAGCATGACAACAGAGATGGGCAATAAACGCTAAGGCTGATGCTTCAGCCACCAAGAAGCCTGTGTGCAAGCACAGGTCACTATCCATATCTCCCCTCCCAGGAGCCTGTGCAGCCAGCCACTCCAAGGGTCCCATGATCCAGGGAAAACTTATCCAGGAGAACACATGGCGTGCCTCAGGCTGTTGGAATATCACGCCAGCTTCTACTGCTGCAGGTTTGCCCCTCATTCCGTACCACCCCTCCACTCAGTGTGAGTAAGCCAGAGCCTCCTAATCAGCTGCTACTTTAACCCCATTCTGTCTGGGCAGGGAATAGGTGATTTCAGACAAACTTCATGCAGAGGAGTGGCCAAAGGAAAGCCGAAATCAGGAGCAGTGCGAACAAAGAAGAGAAAGGGAAATCTCTCCAGGCAACCTCAGGAGCAGCAGATTAAATCTCCACAATCAAACTAATGTGTGCTGAATATCTAGAATACCTGAATAGACAAAAATCACCCCAAAATTGAGGTGGTGGACGTTGGGGGCAACTGCAGACTTTACTTGGGGGTTTGCTTTATGCATTTAATTTGCTTTATGCATTTAATTTGTTTCTGGTTTTATGTTTATCTTAGTTTAGTATTTAGAGCTCATTATCATTAGTAGATTTGTTTACTGACTTGGTGGCTCTCTTCCTCTATTTTTTTTTTTAATGTTTCCTTTTCTCCTTTTGTGACTGTGTATGTGTATGTGTCTTTGTGTGATTTTGTCTGTATAGCTTTGTTTTTACCATTTTTCCTAGGGTTTTATCTGTCTTTTTTTTTTTTTTAATATAGGTTTTAGCGCTTGTTATCATTGGTGGATTTGTATTTTGGTTTGGTTGCTCTTGTCTTTTTTTTTATTAATTCCTTCTTTATTTTTAATTATATTTTTTAAATTTTTATTTTAATACCTTTATTTTACTTCTCTTTCTTTCTTTCTTTTTTTCTTTCTTTCTGTCTGTCTTTCTTTCTTTTTTCCCTTTTCTTCTGAGCCATGTGGCTGACAGGGTTTTGGAGTTTTGGCTGAAATTGAAAAACCTACAAACAAGATTAATCTACCCAGCAAGGATCTCATTCAGATACAAAAGAGAAATTAAAACCTTTATAGACAAGCCAAAGCTAAGAGAATTCAGCACCACAAAACCAGCTTGAAAAGAAATGCTAAAGGAACTTCTCTAGGCAGGACAAACAAGAGAAGAAAAACACCTACAATAACAAACCCAAAACAATTAAGAAAAGGGAATAGGAGCACACATATCGATAGCTACCTTAAGTGTAAATGGATTAAATGTTCCGACCAAAAGACATAGACTGGCTGAAAGGATACAAAAACAAGACCCATATATATGCTGTCTACAAGAGACCCACTTCAGACCTAGGGACACATACAGACTGAAAGTAAGGGGATGGAAAAAGATATTCCATGCAAAAGGAAATTGAAAGCTGGAGTAGCAATACTCATATCAGACAAAATAAAATAAAGACTATTACAAGAGACAAAGAAGGACACTACATAATGATCAAGGGATCAATCCAAGAAGAAGATAGAACAATTGTACATATTTATGCACCCAACCTAGGAGCACCTAAATACATAAGGCAAATGCTAACAGCCATAAAAGGGGAAATCAACAGTAACACAATCATATTATGGGACTTTAACACCCCACTTTTACCAATGGACAGATAATCCAAAATGAAAATAAATAAGGAAACTCAGGCTTTAAATGACATATTAAACAAGATGGACTTAATTGATATTTATAGCACGTTCCATCCAAAAACAACAGAATACAATTTCTTCTCAAGTGTTCATGGAACATTCTCCAAGATAGATCATATCTTGGGTCACAAATCAAGCCTTGGTAAATTTAAGAAAATTGTAATCATATCAAGTATCTCTTCTGACCACTATGCTATAAGATTAGATATCAATTACAGGAAAAAATCTGTAAAACATACAAACATATGGAGGCTAAACAATACACTACTAAATAACCAAGAGATCACTGAAGAAATCAACTCAGAAATCAAAAAGTGCCTAGAAACAAATGGCATTGAAAATGCGACAACCCAAAATCTATGGGATGCAGCAAAAGCAGTTCTAAGAGGGAAGTTTATAGCAATACAATCCTACCTCGAGAAACAAGAAATATCTCAAATAAACAACCTAACATTACACCTAAAGCAATTAGAGAAAGAAGAACAACAACAACAACAGAAAAAAACCCCAAAAGTTAGAAGAAATCATAAAGATCAGAACAGAAATAAATGAAAAAGATATGAAGGAACCAATAAAAAACATTAATAAAACTAATTCTTTGAGAAGATAAATAAAATTGATATACCACTAGCCAGACTCATCAAGAAAAAAGGGAGAAGACACAAATCAATAGAATTAGAAATGAAGAAAAGAAGTAACAACTGACACGGCAGAAATACAAAGGATCATGAGAGATTACTACAAACAACTATATGCCAATAAAATGGACAACCTGGAAGAAATGGACAAATTCTTGGAAAAGCACAACCTCCAAAGAGTTAACCAGGAATAGAAAATATAAACAGATCAATCAAAAGCACTGAAATTGAAACTATGATTAAAAATCTTCCAAAAAACAATGACACAGGACCAGATGGCTTCACCAACGAATTCTATCAAATATTTAGAGAAGAGGTAACACCTATCCTTCTCAAACTCTTCCAAAATATAGCAGGAGGAACACTCCCAAACTCATTCTATGAGACCACTATCACCCTGATACCAAAACCAGACAAAGATGTCACAAAAAAAGAAAATTGCAGACCAATATCACTGATGAACATAGATGCAAAATCCTCAATGAAGTACTATCAAACAGAATCCAACAGCACATTAAAATGATCATACACCATGATCAGGTGGAGTTCATCTCAGAAATGCAATGATTCTTCAATATACGCAAATCAATCAATGTGATACACAATATTAACAAATTGAAGGAGAAAAACCATATGATCATCTCAATAGATGCAGAAAAAGCTTTTGACACAATTCAACACTCATATATGAAAAAAACTATCCAGAAAGTAGCCATAGAGGGAACTTATATCAATACAATAAAGGTCATATATAACACACCCACAGCTAACATCGTTCTCAATGGTGAAAACCTGAAACAATTTCCACTAAGTTCAGGAACAAGACAAGGATGTCCACTCTCACCACTCATATTCAACATAGATTTGGAAGCCCTAGCCATAGCAATCAGAAAAGAAAAAGAAATAAAAGGAAGTGAAAACAGAAAAACAGAAGTAAAACTGTCACTGTTTGCAGATGACTTGATACTATACATAGAGAATTGCAAAGATGCTACCAGAATACTAGAGCTAATCAATGAATTTGTTAAAGTAGCAGGATATAAAATTAATGCACAGAAGTCTCTTGCATTCCTATATACTAATGATAAAAATCTGAAAGAGATATTAAGGAAATACTCCCATTTACCTTTGAAATAAAAAGAACAAAATACCTAGGAATAGACCTACCAAAGGAGACAAAAGACCTCTTTGCAGAAAACTGTGAGACTAATAAAAGAAATTAATTGTGATACAAACAGATGGAGAGATATACCATGTTCTTGTATTGGAAAAATCAACATTGTGAAAAATGACTATACAACCCAAAGCAATCTACAGATTCAATGCAATCCCTATCAAACTATCAATGACATTTTTCACTGAATTAGAATTAAAAAATTCACAATTTGTATGGAAACATAAAAGACCCCGAATTGCCAAAGCAACCTTGAGAAAGAAAAATGGAGTTGGAGGAATCACACTGCCTGACTTCAGAGTATACCACAAAGCTACAGTAAGCAAGGCAGTATGGTACTGGCACAAAAACAGATATATAGATCAATGGAACAGGATAGAAAGCCCAGAGATAAACCCACAGACACATGGTCACCTTATCTTTGATAAAGGAGGCAAGAATATACAATGGAGAAAACACAGCCTCTTTAATAAGTGGTGCTGCAAAAACGGGACAGCTACATGTAAAAGAATGAAATTAGAACATTCCCTAACACCATACACAAAAATAAACTCAAAATGGATTAAAGAGCTAAATGTAAGGCCAGACACTATCAAACTCTTAGAAGAAAACATAGGTGGAACACTCTATGACATAAATCACAACAAGATCCTTTTTGACCCATCTCCTAGAAAAATGGAAATGAAAACAAAAATAAGCAAATAGGACCTAATGAAACTTAAAAGCTTTTGCACAGCAAAGGAAACCATAAACAAGACAAAAAGGCAACCCTCAGAATGGGAGAAAATATTTGCAAAGAAGCAACTGACAAAGGATTAATCTTGAAAATATACAAGCAGCTCATGCAGCTCAATAGCAAAAAAAACAAACAATCCAATCCAAAATGGGCAGAAGACCGAAATAGACATTTCTCCAAAGAAGATATACAGATTGCCAACAAACACGTGAAAGGATGCTTACCACCACTAATAATTAGAGAAATTCCAATCAAAACTACAATGAGGTATCAACTCACACTGGTCAGAATGGCCATCATCAAACATTCTACAAACAATAAATGCTGGAGAGGGTGTGGACAAAAACGAACCATCTTTCACTGCTGGTGGGAATGTAAATTGATACAGTCACTATGGAGAACCTTATGGATGTTCCTTAGAAAACTAAAAATAGAACTGCCATATGACCCAGCAATCTCAGGGCATACACCCTGAGAGAACCATAATTCAAAGAGTCATGTACCACAATTTTCATTGCAGCTATATTTACAATAGCCAGGACATGGAAGCAACTTAAATGTACATTGACAGATGAATGGATAAAGAGGATATGGCACATAGATACAATGGAATATTACTCAGCCATAAAAAGAAACAAAATTGAGTTATTTGTAGTGAGGTGGATGTCTTTCCAGTGTCATACAGAGTGGACAGACAGAGACTGTCATACAGAGTGAAGTAAGTCAGAAAGAGGAAACAAATACCATATGTTAACACATATATATGGAATCTAAAAAAAAAAAAAAAGATTCTGAAGAACCTAGGGGCAGGACAGCAATAAAGATGCAGATGTAGAGAATGGACTTGAGGACACAGGGAAGCAGAAGGGGAAGCTGGGAGGAATTGGGCTAGTGGTATGGACACATATACACTACCAAATATAAAATAGATAGCTATTGGGAAGCAGCCACATAGCACAGGGTGATCAGCTCGGTGCTTCGTGTCCACCTAGAAGGATGGAATAGGGAGGGTGGGAGGGAGACACAAGAGGGAAGAGATATGGGGATGTATGTTTATATATAGCTGATTCACTTTATTATACAGCATTAACTAATGCATCATTGTAAAACAATTATACTCCAATAAAGATGTTTTAAAAATCATATTGGCTTTGAAGATAAATGAAATAAAAAATGACTTAATACAAAAGCAGAAAAAAAAGAAATCAGTGATCAAAGAAGAGATTTAAAAAATACACAAAGTTCAAAAGCCTGCTTTTTTTTTCCATAGCCCTATTTTATTTTCATTGTATCAGAAGTGATACATAGAAATGGAAACTACTAATTATTTCATGATTTTCTAGAATTTATTGCACTTTGAAAATCATATTTGCCATAGTATAGTATAACCCAGAAATAAAAATATTAAGTGATCACTAGTGAAAAATGATTCAGGAGGGAATATAACAAAACACATCTTCTTATATTTTATAAGTAAATTTAAATTAATATATAATTTCATTATAAGTTTTCAGTGAAAAATTTCTGTGTTTAAAATAGAGAACATGTCAATATGTGGAAGAATCATCAATATATTGATTATTCAATTTTTACAATTTCGTTAATATATAATGTGTCTTCTGCCCTTATATGCATGACAATTTTGGCACAGTAATTTGGGTTTTTTTAGTCAGTTTAAGTGACGTATAATTTCTACATATTAAAATACAACCTTTTCAGCGTATGGTTCTCTGTGTTTTGATAAACATGTACAATCATGTAAATTTCACCACTCTCAGGGTGCAGATCAGATACATCTCTGTAGAAAACTCTGTAGTGGCCCTTTTCAGACAACACCAAGCCCACACCCAGCAACTATTGACCTGCTGTGATTGAGTTGTGAGAGTTCTTTGTTTATTCTGGACATAAATCTGTTATCAGAAATGTGCTTTTTATACATTTTCTCTTAGTGTGTATCTCTTTTTTTTCAATTTTTGATAGTGATTTTTAAAGGGCAGAATATCTTAATTTTGATGAAGTCTAGTTTATCAAAATTTTTACTTCACAGATAATATTTTTGGTATTGTAGCTCAGTAATACTCATCTAACTAAAGCTAAAAATATTTTCTGCTTTGTTTTCTTCTAGAAATGTTATGTTTTGGTTTCTACACTTAAGCATATGATTGATTTTTAGTTAATTTTCATATTGAGTAGGAGATATGAATCAAGGCTCATTATTTTGCATATGGATGTCCAAATGTTCCAACACATTTGTAAAAAAGACTATCTTCTCTCCATTTAATAGCTTTTGCATTTTTGTTGAAAACTGAATAGCCATTTATGAAAACATCTATTTCTGGATTCTCTATTATTTTCCTTTGATTGCATGGATATTCCTACTTCAATATCAGACTTGCATTCCCAGGATAAATCTTACTTGACCATGGTGTAACATATAAAATTGTTAAATTGTCCATTTCTTCTTTCAGTTCTATCAGTTTTTGACTCATGTATCATGAAGCTCCCTTGTTAGGTGCATACACACTTAGGATTGTAATATTGTTTTGATGAATTGATCTCTTTATCATTAGAGAGTGTCCCTCTTTATTTGCTAATAAATTTCCTTGATTTGAAGTCTACTCTGTCTAAAATTAAGACAGTTGCTCCAGGCGTCTTTTACTTAATGTTTGCAGGGTACATATTTCCCCATACTTTTAACTCATTTATGTCTTTATATTTAAAGTGAATTTTTTTTTTAAGCAACATCCTTTGGTTGAGTGTCTCATTTTTTAATCTATTAAGCAAATTCTGCTTTTAAAATTGGTATATTTAGATCATTTCATCTAATAAAATTTTGTATTTATCTGAGAAAATAGTTACCATAGTGACATTGATTTTGTGTATTTTTAAAAATCTCTTCTTTGATCACTGATTTCCTTTTTTGTCTGCTTTTGGATTGAGTAATTTTTATGATTTCATTGTATCTCCACTATTAGCTCATCACTTATACCACTTTATTTTAAAGTTTTCAATTGTTACCTCAGGATTTACAATGTATATTGAAATTAATCATAGTCAACCTTCAGGAATATTATGCTGCTTCATGTATAGCATGAGAAACTTAACACAGTATAATCCTTATTACACTGTATTTAATTTATCTTATTTTGTTGTACATTTTATTTTTATTTATGCTATAAACCCACAAAAGTTTGCTACTGTTTTGCTTTAGATAGCCAATTATATTTTGTGATATAAAATAAGAGAAATAATTTTTTTATTTACCCTTATTTGAACAATTTTCTAAAGGTGTTCATATCTTTGTGTAGGCCCTACTTCCCATTTGATACCAGTTTCTGCCTGAAGAACTTCCTTTAACATTTCTTGTAGTACAAGTCTGTTGGTAATAAATTGTTTCAGGCTTTTGTTCATCTGATAAAACATTTATTTTTAAATGAATTGACAGGTTTGTTTTTTTTTCCTTTTAGCTTTCTAGTGTCGTCTGGGATACATGTTTTCCAGGGCCTGCCCCATCTTAATCAGTCTTCATGCAAAGACTGAAGATGCAGTTTTCTGTGCTTGTTCAGAGACATGAAGCCTTTACTTTTTAGGGGAGAAAGGTCCAGGCAAGGCTTCTTTCTGATTCTGCAGCAGTGGTCATGCCCCACTTTCAGGCCTGCGTCACAGAGGGAAGCTTTCTCAGATGTCCACACCTGTGTTAGTTATTTATCACTGCATCACAAATAACCTAAAATTTAGATTACAACACCACAAGTACACTAACTCATAGTTTCTGTGAGTAGGGAATATGGTGTGACTTCCTGGACCCTCTGACAGTGTGCAGTCAGGATTTCTGCTGGACTGCACTTTTGCCTGAAGACTCCACTAGGGTAAGTCTACTCCAACTTACTCCCAGGGTGGGAGGATTTGATTCCTATGGACTGTTGAACTGAGGATCTCAGTTCCCAGATATTAGTGTGCCAGCCAGCAAGTCAGAAAAAATAGTCCTCTATAACCTAATCTTAAAATTCAAATCTCTCTTAGTCTGTTGGGGCTATCATAACAAAAGATGATAGACTGGGTGGCTTAAACAGAAGAAATTAATTTTCTCCCAGTTACAGAGACTGAAAGCCAAGAGCGTGGTTGGGTTCTGATGAGAGCTCTCCTCCTGCCTTGTGGATGGCCAACTTCTCCCTGTATATGTACATGGAATAAAGAGAGAGAGCAAGTTCTCTGGTATCTTTACTTGTAAAGGCACTAATCCCATCATGAGGGCCCCACCCTCATGAGCTCATCTAACCCTACTTACATCCTAAGGCCCCCACTTCCAAATGCCATCACACTGGTGTTTAAAGCTGACACAGGACTTGGTTAGTGGGAATAAACATTCAGTCTATAACAACATCCTATCACTTTCTATATTCTAATCATTAGAAGCAAATCACAGGGTTAGGCCACACAAAAAGGGAGATCACTCAAAGGAGAAGATACCAGGAGGTGGGGATCCCTGGGACTCAATTTAGAAGCAGTGTTCCAGCCACCCCCCTAAAATGATTTCCATTTCTTCTAAGCACAAAATGCATCATCACTCCTTCCTTAGAACCTCATAAGTCTCATCCCATGACAATGTCCATAATCTCATTATTTAAATCAAGCCCACATCTTAGAGTTGGTTCATGGAAAAGACTATGTGAACTTCCCTTGTATCTGTGGCTACCAAGGTGACTGTATTGTCATGCTGGTATACACTTGGTCATTAACAATCCATTAAAAGTCTCAGCTGCTTACCTGCTTATGGGTGTCATCCATGGATTCTTCCCATGGTCTGCCACAGGTGGACAAGAGACTGCATCTCATCTTTATTAGGTGGAAACTATCTTGCTTGAGATTTCAGGGTATTTAATTGCTCTGAACCCCAGGTCTCTGATAGGTTCAGAAACTTATCAAGTTGTATGGCATCCAGTATTTTTAATATATATAGTTTTGATGGAAAAATAAAAACACCCTGTCTAGCTGTCTACACCTTTGGTAGAAGCTGGAAATTCTGGCAGTAATTTTTGACCTTATATTTCAGTATTTTTAAAAATCAAAATATTCAATAGACTTACCTTCCTGTTTGTTGTTTTGACCTTACTGTCCTTTAATGCCCTGAGATCTTCTCACCAACCTCCTCACAAAAGATTAAACATTATACTAGCACATGCCTCAAATTTGGAGATACATGGGATTGTCCTGACTCTGCATTTTCTAAGAGAGTTGGTGCACTCAGCAGACTTCCTTAACACACATGTTTAATTGAAACAGAGCTCCATTATGGAAATAAGTATATTAATGCATAAGTGTCAGACTACTTAATATTTTTCTTTTTTCTATTCCTGGAAGGATTTATGAGTATATCTGGATGATACTTCTTTTAAATTTCAATTTAAGCTTTATTTAATTGAGTGCCTTTTACAATTTTAGGTTAACCTAATTTCTTGAAGAATGGCTAAACTGATAAGAATGTAGAGCATATTATTTCCAAATATGTAGCTAGCATTAGAATTGTAAGAATAGAAACAGCAATAAAACTATATATAGTATAATTTGAAACTGAGGGTCATGAATGAAAGATTTTGACAAAATATGCAATGTGATTTGGTGAAATATAATTCATAAAGATAAATCAGTGTTGCTCAAATAAATAATAAATTTATGCTGGTTTATTGAAAACTCTAAAAAAATCTGAAATTGGCAGCTTTTGTAACCACCATCAACTCTTAATCAATTGTCTTAAAAGATGTTATTATTGTATAAAATTGTCCTTTGATTAGTATTCAGCAAAGTGAAGATAATACAAAGAATCTTAAAAAGGTGGCTAAGACAAATAAATATTGTGTTCTGTGAAATAGATTCTATTTATTGATGATTGGGATGTTTGGGAAGTAGGTGTAGGTAACTAGGCACCCCGGTTTTCAGCAACTGAAACATCTGGGTTTGAGTTAGACTTATGCAGTCATCTGCGTAAAGTTCTGCTATGCTCAGTCTCACAGTTCTTGTTGTTTTTGTTTCCATTCTTTTTTTTTTTTTACATCTTTATTGGAGTATAATTGCTTTACACTGGTGTGTTAGTTTCTGCTTTATAACAAAGTGAATCAGTTATACATACACATATGTTCCCATATCTCTTCCCTCTTCCATCTCCCTCCCTCCCCCCCTCCCTATCTCACACCTCCAGGCAGTCACAAAGTACCGAGCTGATCTCCCTGTGCTATGCGGCTGTTTCTCACTAGCTATCTACCTTACGTTTGGTACTGTATATATGTTCATGCCTCTCACTCGCTTTGTCACAGCTTACCCTTCCCTGTCCCCATATCCTCAAGCCCCTTATCTAGTAGGTCTGTGTCTTTATTCCTGTCTTACCTCTAGGTTCTTCATGACATTTTTTTCTTAAATTCCATATATATGTGTTAGCATACTGTATTTGTCTTTCCCCTTCTGACTTACTTCACTCTGTATGACAGACTCTAGGTCTATCCACCTCATTACAAACAGCTCAATTTCGTTTCTTTTTATGGCTGAGTAATATTCCATTGTATATATGTGCCACATCTTCTTTATCCATTCATCCGAAGAGGGGCACTTAGGTTGTTTCCATCTCCTGGCTATTGTAAATAGAGCTGCAATGAACATTTTGATACATGACTCTTTGAATTATGGTTTTCTTAGGGTATATACCAAGTAGTGGGATTGCTGGGACATATGATAATTCTATTTGTAGTTTTTAAGGAACCTCCATACTGTCCTCCATAGTGGCTGTATCAATTTACATTCCCACCAACAATGCAAGAGGGTTCCCTTTTCTCCACACCCTCTCCAGCATTTATTGTTTCTAGATTTTTTGATGATGGCCATTCTGACCGGTGTGAGATGATATCTCATTGTAGTTTTGATTTGCATTTCTCTAATGATTAATGATGTTGAGCATTCTTTCATGTGTTTGTTGGCAGTCTGTATATATTTTTTGGAGAAATGTCTATTAAGGTCTTTTGCCCATTTTTGGATTGGGTTTTTTTTGTTGTTGTTGTTATTGAGCTGCTTATAAATTTTGCAGATTAATCCATTGTCAGTTGTTTCATTTGCAAATATTTTATCTCATTCTGAAGGTTGTCTTTCGGTCTTGTTTATGGTTTCCTTTGCTGTGCAAAAGCTTTTAAGTTTCATTAGGTCCCATTTGTTTATTTTTGCTTTCATTTCCATTTCTCTAGGATGTGGATCAAAAAGGATCTTGCTGCGATTTATGTCATAGAGGATTCTGCCTATGTTTCCCTCTAAGAGTTTGATAGTTTCTGGCCTTACATTTAGGTCTTTAATTTGTGTGTATGATGTTAGGGAGTGATCTAATCTCATACTTTTACATGTACCTGTCCAGTTTTCCCAGCACCACTTATTGAAGAGGCTGTCCTTTCTCCACTGTACATTCCTGCCTCCTTTATTAAAGATAAGGTGACCATATGTGTGTGGGTTTATCTCTGGGTTTTCTATCCTGATCCATTGATCTATATTTCTTTTTTTGTGCCAGTACCATACTGTCTTGATTACTTTGGCTTTGTGGTATTATCTAAAGCCAGGGAGCCTGATTTCTTGAGCTCCGTTTTTCGTTCTCAAGATTGCTTTGGCTATTCAGGGTCTGTTGTGTTTCCATACAAATTGTGAAATTTTTATTCTAGTTCTGTGAAAAATGCCAGTGGTAGTTTGATAGGGATTGCATTGAATCTGTAGATTGCTTTGGGTAGTAGAGTCATTTTCACAATGTTGATTCTTCCAATCCAAGAATATGGTATATCTCTCTATCTATTTGTATCATCTTTAATTTCTTTCTTCACTGTCTTATAATTTTCTGCATACAGATCTTTTGTCTCCTTAGGTACGTTTATTTCTAGATATTTTATTCTTTTTGTTGCAGTGGTAAATGGGAATGTTTTCATGATCTTACTTTCAGATTTTTCATCATTAGTATATAGGAATGCCAGAGGTTTCTGTGCATTATTTTTGTATCCTGCTACTTTACCAAATTCATTGATTAGCTTTAGTAGTTTTCTGCGGGCATCTTTAGGAATCTCTATGTATTGTATCATGTCATCTGCAAACAGTGACAGCTTTACTTCTTCTTTTCTGGTTTGGATTCCTTTTATTTCCCTTTCTTCTCTGATTGCTGTGGCTAAAACTTCCAAAACTATGTTGAATAAGAGTGGTGAGAGTGGGCAACCTTGTCTTGTTCCTGATCTTAGTGGAAATGCTTTCAGTTTTTCACCATTGAGGATCATGTTGGCTGTGGGTTTGTCATATATGGCCTTTATTATGTTGAGGAAAGTTCCCTCTATGCCTACTTTCAGCAGGGTTCTTATCATAAATGGGTATTGAATTTTGTCGAAAGCTTTCTCTGCATCTATTGAGATGATCATATGGTTTTTCTCCTTCAATTTGTTAATATGGTGCATCACGTTGATTGATTTGCATATATTGAAGAATCCTTGCATTCCTGGAATAAACCCCACTTGATCATGGTGTATGATTCATTTAATGTGCTGTTGGATTCTGTTTGCTAGTATTTTCTTGAGGATTTTTTTGTCTATGTTCATCAGTGATATTGGCCTGTAGTTTTCTTTCTTTGTGACATCTTTGTCTGGTTTTGGTATCCGTGTGATGGTGGCCTCGTAGAACGAGTTTGGGAGTGTTCCTGCCTCTGCTGTATTTTGGAAGAGTTTGAGAAGGATAGGTGTTAGCTCTTCTCTAAATGTTTGATAGAATTCGCCTGTGAAGGCCTCTGGTCCTGGGCTTTTGTTTGTTGGAAGATTTTTAATCACATTTTCAATTTCAGTGCTTGTGATTGGTCTGTTCATATTTTCTATTTCTTCCTGATTCAGTCTTGGCAGTTTGTGCATTTATAAGAATTTGTCCATTTCTTCCCGGTTGCCCATTTTATTGGCATAGATTTGCTTGTAGTAATCTCTCATGATCTTTTGTATTTCTGCAGTGTGAGTTGTTGCTTCTCCTTTTTCATTTCTAATTCTATTGATTTGAGTCTTCTCCCATTTTTTCTTGATGAGTCTGGCTAATGGTTTATCAATTTTGTTTATCTTCTCAAAGAAACAGCTTTAAGTTTTATTGATTTTTGCTATCATTTCTTTTTCATTTATTTCTGATCTGATTTTTATGATTTCTTTCCTTCTGCTATCTTTGGGGTTATTTTGTTGTTCTTTCTCTAATTGCTTTAGGTGCAAGGTTAGGTTGTTTATTCGAGATGCTTCCTGTTTCTTAAGGTAGGATTCTATTGCTATGAACTTCCCTCTTAGAACTGCTTTTTCTGCATCCCATAGATTTTGGGTCCTTTTGTCTCCATTGTCATTTGTTTCTAGGTATTTTTTAATTTCCTCTTCGATTTCTTCAGTGATCACTTCACTATTAAATAATGTATTGTTTAGCCTCCATGTGTTTGCATTTTTTACAGATCTTATCCTGTAATTAATATCTAGTCTCATAGCATTGTTGTTGGAAAAGATACTTGATACAGTTTCAATTTTCTTAAATTTACCAAGGCTTGATTTGTGACCCAAGATATGATCTATGCTGGAAAATGTTCCATGAGCACTTGAGAAAAATGTGTATTCTGTTGTTTTTGGATGGACTGTCCTAGAAATATCAATTAAGTCCATCTTGTTTAATGTATCATTTAAAACTTGGGTTTCCTTATTTATTTTCATTTTGGATGATCTGTCCATTGGTGAAAGTGGGGTGTTAAAGTCCCCTATTATGAATATGTCACTGTCAATTTCCCCTTTTTTGGCTGCTAGTATTTGCCTTATATATTGAGGTGCTCCTATGTTGGCTGCATAAATATTTACAATTTTTATATCTTCTTCTTAGATTGACCCCTTGATCATTATGTAGTGTCCTTCTTTGTCTCTTCTAATAGTCTTTATTTTGAAGTCTATTTTTTCTGATATGAGAATTGCTACTCCAGCTTTCTTTTGGTTTCCATTTGCATGGAATAACTTTTTCCATCCCCTCACTTTCAGTCTGTATGTGTCTCTAGGTCTGAAGTTGGTCTTTTATTGACAGCATATATATGGATCTTGTTTTTGTATCCATTCAGCCAATCTGTGTCTTTTGGTGGGAGCATTTAGTCCATTTACCTTTAAGGTAGTTATCAATATGTGTGCTCCTATTCCCATTTTCTTAATTGTTTTGGATTTATTATTGTAGGTCTTTCTCTTCTCTTGTGTTTCTTACCTAGAGAAGTTCCTTTAGCAGTTGTTGTAAAGCTGGTTTGGTGGTGCTGAATTCTCTTAGCTTTTACTTGTCTGTAAAACTTTTCAATTCTCTGTCAAATCTGAATGAGATCCTTGCTGGGTAGAGTAATCTTGGTTGCAGGTTTTTCTCCTTCATCACTTTAAATACGTCCTGCCAGTCCCTTCTGGCTTTCAGAGTTTCTGCTGAAAGATCAGCTGTTAACCTTATGGGGATTCCCTTGTGTGTTATTTGTTGTTTTACCCTTGTTGCTTTTAATATGTTTTCTTTGTATGTAATTTTTGACAGTTTGATTAATATGTGTCTTGGTGTATTTCTCCTTGGATTTATCCTGTATAGGACTCTCTGTGCTTCCTGGACTTGATTAACTATTTCCTTTCCCATATTTGGTATGTTTTCAACTATAATCTCTTCAAATATTTTCTCATCCCTTTCTTTTTCTCTTCTTCTTCTGGAACCCCTATAATTCGAATATTGGTGCATTTAATATTGTCCCAGAGGTCTCTGAGATTTTCCCAGTTCCTTTCATTCTTCTTTCTTTATTCTGCTCTGCAATAGTATTTTGATTATTTTACCTTCCAGATCACTTCTCTGTTCTTCTGCCTCAGTTATTCTGCTATTGATCCCATCTAGAGTATTTTTAATTTCATTTATTGTGTTGTTAATCGTTGTTTGTTTCACCTTTAGTTCTTCTAGGTACTTGATTTTTGCATTTTGTCTATTCTCTTTCCAAGATTTTGTATCATCTTTACTATCATTATTCTGAATTCTTTTTCAGGTAGACTGCCTATTTCCTATTCATTTGTTAGGTCTGGTGGGTTTTTATCTTACTCCTTCATCTGCTGTGTGTTTTTCTGTCTTCTCATTTTGCTTATCTTACTGTGTTTGCAGTCTCCTTTTTGCAGACTGCAGGTTCATAGTTCCCGTTGTTTTTGTTGTCTGTCCCCAGTGGCTAAAGTTGGTTCAGTGGGTTGTGTAGGCTTCCTGGTGGAGGGGACTAGTGCCTGTGTTCTGGTGGATGAGGCTGTATCTTGTCTGTCTGGTGGGTAAGTCCATGTCTGGTGATGTTTTGGGGTCTCTGTGGACTTATTATGATTTTAGGCAGCCTCTCTGCTAATGGGTGGAGTTGTGTTCCTTTCTTGCTAGTTGTTTGGCATAGGATGTCCAGCACTGTAGCTTGCTGGTTGTTGAGTGAAGCTGGGTGCTGGTGTTGAGATGGAGATCTCTGGGAGATTTTCCGTGTTTGATATTATGTGGAGCTGGGAGGTTTCTTGTGGACCAGTGTCCTGAAGTTGGCTCTCCCACCTCAGAAGCACAGCACTGACTCCTGGCTGCTGCACCAAGAGCCTTTCATCCACACAGCTTAGAAAAAAAGGGAGAAAAAGTAGAAAGAAAGAATTAGTAGAAGAAGAAAGAAAGAAAGAAAGAAAGAAAGAAAGAAAGAAAGAAAGAAAGAAAGAAAGAAAAAAATGGAGGGAGGGAGGGGTGGAGGGAGGAAGGGAGGAAGGAGGGAAGGAAGGAAAAAAGAAAGAAAGAAGATAAAATAAGGTAAGATACAATATAATAAAGTTATTAAAATAAACAAAATAATTATTAAGAGAAGAAAAATTAAAAAAAAAAACAAAAAATGGATGGATAGAGTCCTAGGACAAATGGTAGAAGCAAAGCTGTACAGACAAAATCTCACACAGAAGCATACACATACACACTCACAAAAAGAGGAAAAGGTGAAACAATCATAAATCTTGCTCTCAAAGTCCACCTCCTTAATTTGAGGTGATTCGTTGTCTATTCATGTATTCCACAGATGCAGGGTACATCAAGTTGATTGTGGAGCTTTGATCCGCTGCTTCTGAGGCTGCTGTGAGAGATTTCACTTTCTCTTCTTTGTTCTCACAGCTCCCAGGGGCTCAGCTTTGGATTTGGCCCCGCCTCTGCATGTAGGTCGCTGGAGAGCATCTGTTGTTCACTCAGACAGGGCGGGGTTAAAGGAGCTGATGATTCAAGGGCTCTGGCTCACTCAGACCTGGGGGAGGGAAGGGTACAGAGTGCGGGGTGAGCCTGCAGTGGCAGAGGCAAGCGTGACGTTGCAACAGCCTGAGGCGCGCCGTGCGTTCTCCTGGGGGAGTTGTCCCTGGATCCTGGGACCCTGGCAGTGGTGGGCTGCATAGGCTCCCCGGAAAGGGGGTGTGGATAGTGACCTGTGCTCTCACACAGTCTTCTTGGTGGCTGCAGCAGCAGTCTTAGCGTCTCATGCCTGTCTCTGTGGTCCATGCTTTTAGCCGCGGCTCACGCCCATCTCTGGAGCTCCTTTAATCAGTGCTCTTAATCCCCTCTCTTCACGCACCAGGAAACAAAGAGGGAAGAAAAAGTCTCTTGTCTCTCTGGCAGGTCCAGACTTTTCCCCGGACTCCCTCCTGGCTAGCTGTGGTGCACTAACCCCCTGCAGGCTTTGTTTATGCCACCAACCCTAGTCCTCTCCCGGCGCTCTGACCGAAGCCCATGCCTCAACTCCCAGCCTCGCCCGCCCGGCGGGTGAGCAGACAAGCCTCTCTGGCTGGTGAGTGCCAGTCAGCCCTGATCCTTTGTGCGGGAATCTCTCCACTTTGCCCTCCACACCCCTGTGACTGTGCTCCACTCCACGGCTCTGAAGCTTTCCCCCTCCGCCACCCACAGTCTCCACCCGCGAAGGGGCTTCCTAGTGTGTGGAAACCTTTCCTCCTTCATGGTTCCCTCCCACTGGTGCAGGTCCCGTCCCTATTCTTTTGTCTCTGTTTATTCTTTTTTCTTTTGCCCTACCCAGGTACGTAGGGGGTTTCTTGCCTTTTGGGAGGTCTGATGTCTTCTGCCAGTGTTCAGTAGGTGTTCTGTAGGAGTTGTTCCACGTGTAGATGTATTTCTGGTGTATCTGTGGGGAGGAAGGTGATCTCTGCATCTTACCCTTCTGCCATCTTCCCGGAAGACCCAAACCAGACGTTCTTATGTGTGCTTCTGGTTGAGAACATTCTCCTTGGTTAGGTTCAGTAGCCAGAATTCCATTGCAGTTCCTTGCTTCCTGCTTAAATCCTGAAGTAGCCGCCACAACAAGCAAGGGACATTGGGCATTTGCATGTTTATACTGTCTAGGTATTTAATACAAAATCTCTGGAGTTCTGGCAGAACTGCAGTGGCTGTTGCTTATTACTGAGCTTCATCTCATCACTGGATCATAGAATCTTGGCTGCTTAAAACCAAAGGGATGCTAAAGCAACCCGCTAGGGCCATTTTGAAATCTAGGATCATTAAAAAAATCATTTAGGGTCATTTAGAAATATCTCTATCCCCAGTAAAGATGTCACAATCACACGTAACTCTGCTTCAGGCTCTGGCACAGTTCCTGTGCAGAGATGAGGCACCTAAGATCTTCCTCTAAAGTGGTTCTCCTATGGCACTAGCTAGTATGCATTTACTAAACTGACCTCCACACTCTCCTGCCAAAATTTTATTTGGGAGTGATATCTTAGGTCTTTTATTCATTTGTTAACACATTAAAAGTAATTTACAAAAGGAATACCCTGCTATATATGCATTTCATTTTTCATTAAGAAACATACTAAATGCTCATGATTGAGAAAATTAATTTATAATCATTCAAGAAATAGAAGTCTCCCACTCTGTTATGTAGTGATTCTTAAAAAAATATTTTTTATAAAATACACACAGGGGAAATATGCACCAGCACATTGAGCATTGTACTACATACTTTAGGATGGTTTAGCCAGGAAGAGACTTAGAGTCAAAATTTACATACACTTAAAGGTAAAGACAAATATGAATATATTAGATTCATATTTGAATCTAATAGGTTAGGTTAGCCTAATACAATAAGGCTTTGGAAGTAATATTTACATTTCCCTGTCCCATTTATTCTAAATAAAATATGCTAGGAACAGTAGAATAATACATTTTTTAAAAAATGAAATGAATTATAACCATGGAACCTTTAAAATGTACAAAAACCTATCAATGTACAAAGCCCAAATCATTCATAAAGGATGATTTTCTCTGCATTTAAGAGCTGCTGTCTCAACTAGGAATATCTGACATGTATAACTAATAGATGGTATTAGGTTTTACCTATTATGACCTTGCAGTTGAATTTATTGACTCAACAGGTGGATGGCATGTGTTCACATATCCCTACCTGTTCTTTAAAAGGTCAGACGGCTGTGATCTCAGCCTTCAGTTTCCTCGGGAACAGACAAACATACTAGCAGTGAGAATAACAGTACTTGGGAAGCCAGCTTATCTTTCAACCTCATTCATGGCCTCTTTATTTTTACCTTTTTGGTTGATCTTATCACCACTGTCCACAACTTGTAGAGACAATTTTATCTTTCTTGATATAACAATGATTATATTCAATAATAATACCCCTGTTATGTAAAAAACCTCTCTATTTTGAGTGCAACTTTCTGTTAAAATAACATTATATTTTTATTTGTTTATTATTTTTATCAATAGTCCATAATTTTAGTGGCCTGAACCATCCATATTATCAATAATATTATTTTCTGAGACTTGAATGGAGGTATCAGAATTCGTGAAGTCTGATGTGGGTTCTTCATTTGAGGAGATGATTGAAAATGATGTTCTTGTAGTTCTAGAATATATAACAGTCACCTAATAATGAATAGGTATGCAATGAAAGGAAGTACTGCTGTTTCTGTGAGAGAGTGCATACTGAGCAAATCTTCAGCCAGGAGAATTGAAGCAAAGGAGAAACTCTAAACCCATGGATGTCATGGGAAGCACCTTAGGCACAAGCAGATAAGCCTGCTGGGTTCAGAATTGATTTGTAGGTAGGCTTACCCATAAGCAAGTTGACATATGAAAACTGGGTATATAAAAATTACTGAGTGAGGAAAGCAAACGTCTATATAACAAAGATAAGGAAACATCAAAGCAATGCTTAGTAGCAAAAAGCTATACCCATAAACGTAAACCATTTTGATTTCAGATAAATTTATTCTCTCAAGACAAATTTATCTCTGCTATGCTATATGAATATGTATAAATTTGAACTTCATATTTGAAACTGAAAGAGCTATACATAATAGTCTTTTCCACAAAACAAATATTGGGAAACCACTTACTGCCATTATGTATAGATTTACTTTAGTAACATTTGTTCTGCCCCTGGAAATAATGGGATATATTTTTGCTTCAGGATGGAGATAAGTCTAAATAAGTGGTTAAACATTTCAATGAAAACATATTCTAATAATGCTATACTATCTGTGGAACACTACTACTAACTTTCTAATATATTAGAGCCCTATCTGATTGGCAACTTCCACCATAAACATATGGGATCTGGTGAAAAAGAGGGCTTAGTTTGAATCCTGGCTACCCTTGTTGACAGGGGCTTGTCTGACTTTAGAAAACTATTTAATTCAATAAGACTAAAATACTTTGTTATGGGCTGAATTGTTCTCTCCTCCCTGCTTCGAAATGAATGTGTTGAAGTCCTAACCCTCAGCACCTCAGAATGTAACTGTCTTTTCAGATGGAGTCTTTAAAGAGGTGCTAAAGTTAAAATGATGTCATTGGAGTGAGTTCTAATCCAATCTGACTAATATCCTCATAAGAAGAGATTTGAATAAGACACACAAAGTAAGAACATGTGAGGAAACAGGGAGGAGAAGATGGCATCTATGGCCAAAGAGAGAGATCTCAGAAGGACTCAACTCTGATGACACCTTCAACTAAGAATTATAGTCTCTAGAACTGTGAGAAAACATTTCTGTTGTTTAAGTCACCTGGTTTGTTACGACAGCCCTAGCCGACCAGGGTCTATTTATCCTACCAGAAATGTGGAAAAGTAAAACTATCTATATCAGGGGTATTCTGGTGAATAAATAAGTTATTGCTGCTCACTGATACTTTATTTGCACCCCAAATTCCATAGTTCTGGTACTCACATTGTACCTCTCTCATCACCACTTACACGATGGTTGGCCTGAGATATTGCTCTGTTTCTCACTGAATGCAACGTTGTGTGGCTCCAAATGGTTCCTCTGCCCTTGGTGGGTGTAAGCTGACATGACATGGTGCATGGCTATCACTGTGTGCAGCACAGTGTCTAGAACCAAAGTCTCATTGTTTAGAAAAATGCCTGTATCTAGAGTATCTCTAGTTATAAAATGATCATTCAACTCCAGACATAAAATCAGTAGCTGTGCATAATCTACAAAATCCTAAAAAAATAAGGGTAAAAAAAAAGTTTTCTGTGTAAAATAATATTAATAGTTCCTGGGGACCTTCAAGATGGTGGAGGAGTAAGACATAGAGATCACCTTCCTTCCCACAAATACATAAAAATACATCTACATGTGGGGCAACTCCTACAGAACACCTACTGAACACTGGCAGAAGACCTCAGACTTCCAAAAGGCAAGAAAATCCCCACATACCCGGGTAGGGCAAAAGAAAAAAGAAACAAACAAACAAACAAAAAAGAACAAAAAACAAAAGAATAGGGATGGGACCTGCACCTCTAGGAGGGAGCTGTGAAGGAAGAAATGTTTCCACACACTAAGAAGCCCCTTCACTGGTGGAGATGTGGGGTGCATTGGGGGAAAGCTTCAGAGCCATAGAGGAGAACACAGCAACAGGGGTGCAGAGGGCAAAGCAGAGAGATTCCTGAACAGAAGATTGGTGCCAACCAGCATTCTCCAGCCTGAGGCGTTTGTCTGCTTACCTGCTGAGGTGGGTGGGAGCCCAAGCTGAGACTCAGGCTTCGAAGGTCAGATCCCAAGGAGAAGCCTGAGGTTGGCTGTGTGAAGAAGACCTAAAGAGGGCTAGTGTGCCAAAGCTAACCAGGAGGGAGTCTGGGAAAAAGTCTTGACCTGACTAAGAGGCAAGAGACCATGGTTTCTGGGTGCACGAGGAGAGGCAATTTCTTCCCTGTCTGCCCACAGAAGGCAAAGCACCACCTACGGGACCTCCAGAGATGGGTGTGAGCCACGGCTATCAACTAGGATGCCAGAGGTGGACGTGAAACACTAAGGCTGCTGCCTTACCTAAGGAGATAAAAGACTTCTATGCAGAAAACTATAAGAGACTGATGAAAGAAATTAAAGATGATACAAACAGGTGGAGAGATATACCATGTTCTTGGATTGGAAGAATCAACATTGTGAAAATGACTATACTACCCAAAGCAACCTACAGATCCAATGCAATTACTATCAAATTATCAACAACATTTTTCAGTGAATTAGAACAAAAAATTTCACAATTTTTATGGAAACACAAAAGACCTCAAATAACCAAAGCAACCATGAGAAAGAAAAACGGAGTTGGGGGAGTCAGGCTCCCTGACTTGAGACTATACCACAAAGCAACAGTAAACAAAACAGCAAGGTACTGGCACAAAAACAGATATATAGATCAATGGAACAGGATAGAAAGCCCAGAGATAAACCCACAGACACATGGTCACCTTATCTTTGATAAAGGAGGCAAGAATATAGAATGGAGAAAACACAGCCTCTTCAATAAGTGGTGCTGCGAAAACGGGACAGCTACATGTAAAAGAATGAAATTAGAACACTCCCTAACACCATACACAAAAATAAACTCAAAATGGATTAACGAGCTAAATGTTAAGGCCAGACACTATCAAACTCTAAGAGGAAAACATAGGCTGAACACTCTATGACATAAATCACAACAAGATCCTTTTTGACCCCCTTCCTAGAAAAATGGAAATGAAAACAAAAATAAACAAATGGGACCTAATGAAACTTAAAAGCTTTTGCAGAACAAAGGAAGCCATAAACAAGACAAAAAGGCAACCCTCAGAATGGGAGAAAATATTTGCAAAGAAGCAACTGACAAAGGATTAATCTCCAAAATATACAAGCAGCTCATGCAGCTCAATAGCAAAAAAACAAACAATCCAATCCAAAAATGGGCAGAAGACTGAAATAGACATTTCTCTAAAGAAGATATACAGATTGCCAACAAAATCATAAAAGGATGTTCAACGTCACTAATCATTAGAGAAATGCCAATCAAAACTACAATGAGGTATCAACTCACACTGGTCAGAATGGCCATCATCAAAGTCTACAAACAATAAATGCTGGAGAGGGTGTGGACAAAAAGTAACCATCTTGCACTGCTGGTGGGAATGTAAATTGATACAGCCACTATGGAGTTCCTTAAAATCTAAAAATAGAGCTACCATATGATCTAGCAATCCCACTACTGGGCATACACCCTGAGAGAACCATAATTCAAAAAGAGTCATGTACCAAAATGTTCATTGCAGCTCTATTGACACTAGCCAGGACATGGAAGCAACTTAAGTGTCCGTCAACAGATGAATGGATAAAGAAGATGTGGCTCATTGATACAATGGAATATTACTCAGCCATAAAATGAAACATTGAGTTATTTGTAGTGAGGTGTATGTACCTAGAGACTGTGATACAGAGTGAAGAAAGTCAGAAAGGGGAAAACAAATACCATATGCTAACACATATATATGGAATCTAAAAAAAAAAAAAATAGATTTTGACGAACCTAGGGACAGGACAGGAATAAAGACACAGATGTAGAGAATCGACTTGAGGACATTGGGAAGGGGAAGTGGAAGCTGGGACGAAGTGAGAGAGTGTCATGGACATATATACACTACCAAATGTGAAAAAGATAGCTAGTGGGAAGCAGCCACATAGCACAGGCAGGTCAGTTTGGTGCTTTGTGTCCACCTAGAGAGGTGTGATAGGGAGGGTGGGAGGGAGACAGAATAGGAAAGAGATAAGATGATATTGTTTGGTTGCTCTCCTTTTTTTAAAATTTTTTATTTATTTTATTAACTTTTATATTTTTATTTTTTATTGCATTTTATTGTTTTGTCCTTTTTTTTCTTCCTTTTCTTCTGAGCTGTGTGGCTGACAGTGTTTTAGTGCTCTACACGGGTGTTAGGCCTGAGCCTCCAATGTAGGAAAGCCAAATCCAGGACACTGGACCACCAAAGACCTCCCAGTGCCATGTAATATCAATTGGCAAGAGCTCTTCCAAGATCTCTGTCTCAGCACTAAGACTGAGCTCCACCCAATAGCCAGAAAATTCCAGTGTTGGATGCCCCATGCCAAACAACTAGCAAGACAGGAACACAACCTCACCCATTAGCAGAGAGGCTGCCTAAAATCATAATAAGGTCACAGACACCACAAAACACACCACCAGATGTGGTCCTGCCCACCAGAAAGACAAGATCCAGCCTCACCCACCAGAACACAGGCAGCAGTCCCCTCTAGCAGGAAGCCTACACAACCCACTGAACAAACCTTAGCCACTGGTGCCAGACACCAAAAACAATGGTAATTATGAACCTGCAGCCTGCAAAAGAAGACCCTAAACACAGTAAGTTAAGCAAAATGAGAAGACAGAGAAACACACAGCAGATGAAAGAGCAAGGTAAAAACCCACCAGACCAAACAAATGAAGAGGAAATTGGCAGTCTACCTTAAAAAGAATTCAGAGTAATGATAGTAAAGATGATCCAAAATCTTGGGAATAGAATGGAGAAAATACAAGAAATGCTTAACAAGGATCTAGAAGAATTAAAGGGCAAACAGATATTGATGAACAACACAATAAATGAAATTAAAAATTCCCTAGAAGGAATCAATAGCAGAATAACTGAGACAGAAGAACAGATAAGTGACCTAGAAGATAAAATATTAGAAATAACTGCTGCAGAACAGAATAAAAAGAATTGAGGACAGTCTTAGAGAATTATGGGACCCCATTAAATGTACCAACATTCGAATTATAGGGGTCCCAGAAGACGAAGAGAAAAGGAAAGGGTCTGAGAAAATATTTGAAGAGACTATAATTGAAAACATCCAAAACATGGGGAAGGAAATAGTCAATAAAGTTCATGAGGCTCAGATAATCCAATATAGGATAAATCCAAGGAGAAACACACCAAGAAACATATTAACAAAACTATCAAAAATTAAATAAAAAGAAAAAATAGTAAAAGCAGCAGGCAAAAGCAACAAATACAGAATACACTTTCTTCTCAATTGTGCATGAACATTCTCCAGGATAGATCATGTCTGGGCCACAAATCAAGCCTCAGTAAATTTAAGAAAATTGTAATTGTATCCAGTATCTTTTCCGACCACAATGCTATGAGACTAGATATCAATTACAGGAAAAGATACTGGAAACACATGGGAGCTAAACAGTATGCTACTAAATAATCACCACCCTGATACCAAAACCAGACAAAGATACTATAAAAAAAAAAAAAGAAAGAAAGGAAATTTCAGACCAATGATGAATATAGATGTAAAAATCCTCAACAAAATACTAGCAAACAGAATCCAACAACACATTAAAAGTATCATACACCAAGATCAAGTGGGGTTTATCCCAGGAATGCAAGGATTCTTCAATTTACACAAATAAATCAAAGTGATACACCATATTAAAAACTGAACGACAAAATATATATGATCATCTCAATAGATGTAGAAAAACCTTTCAACAAAATTCAACACCCATTTATGAAAAAAACTCTCCAAAAAGTAGTCATAGAGGGAACCTACCTCAACATAATAAGGCCATATATGACAAACCCACAGTCAACATCGTTTTCAATGGTGATAAACTGAAACCATTTCCACTAAGAGCAAGAACAAGGCAAGGTTGCCCACTCTCACCACTATTATTCAACACAATTTTGGAAGTTTTAGCCATGGCAATCAAAGAAGAAAAAGAAATAAAAGGAATCCAAATCAGAAAAGAACTAAAACTGTCACTGTTTGCAGATGACATGATACTATACATAGCAAATCCTAAAGATGCTACCAGAAAACTACTAGAGCTAATCAATGAATTTGGTAAAGTAGCAGGATACAAAATTAATGCACAGACAGAAATCTCTTGCATTCCTATATACTTATGATGAAAAATCTGAAAGATAAATTAAGGAAAAAATCCCATTAACCATTGCAACAAAAAGAATAAAGTACCTAGGAATAAACCTACTTAAGGAGACAAAAGACCTGTATGCAGAGAACTATGACACTGATGAAAGAAATTAAAGATGATACAAACAGATGAAGGGATATACCATGTTCCTGGATTGGAAGAATCAACACTGTGAAATGACTATCCTACCCAAAGCAATCTACAGATTCAGTGCAATCCCTATCAAACTATTCATGGCATTTTTCACAGAACTAGAAAAAAAAATTCACAATTTGTATGGAAACACAAAAGACCTGAATAGCAAAAGCAAACTAGAGAAAGAAGAATGGAGCTGGAAGAATCAGGCTCCCAGATTCAGACTAAACTACAAAGTTCCAGTAATCAAGACAGTATGGTAATGGCAGGAAAACAGAAATATAGATCAATAGAACAGGATAGAAAGTCCAGAGATTAAACCACACACATATAGTCACCTTTTCTTTGAAAATGTAGCAGGAATATACAATGGAGAAAAGACAGCTTCTTCAATAAGTGGTGCTGGGAAAACTGAACAGCTACATGTAGAAGAATGAAACTAGAACACTTCTTAACACCATACACAAAAATAAACTCAAAATGGATTAAAGACCTAAATGTAAGTCCAGACACTATAAAACTCTTAGAGGAAAACATAAGCAGAACACTCTATGACATGAATCACTGCAAGATTCTTTTTGATCCACCTCCTAGGGAAATGGAAACAAAAATAAACAAATACGATCTAATGAAACTTAAAAGCATTTGCACAGCAAAGGAAACTCTAAACAAGACCAAAAAACAACCCTCAGAATGGGAGAAAATATTTGCAAACAAAACAACTGACAAAGGATTAATCTCCAAAATACACAAGCAACACCAAAATATACAAGCAACACATGCATCTGAATAGCAAAAAAACAAACAACCCAATCCAAAAATGGGCAGAAGACCTAAATAGACATTTATTCAGTGAAGATATAAAGATTGCCAAAAAACACATGAAAGGTTGCTCAACATCACTAATCATTAGAGAAATGCAAATCAAAAGCACAATGAAGTATCATCTCACACCAGTCAGAATGCCCATCATCAAAAAATCTACAAACAATAAATGCTGGAGAGGGTGTGGAGAAAAGGGAACCCTCTTGCACTGTTGGTGGGAATGTAAATTAATACAACCACTATGGAGAACAGTATGGATGTTCCTTAAAAATCTAAAAATAGAACTACCATATGACCCAATAATTCCACTACTGGGCATATACCCTGAGAAAAGCATAATTCAAAAAGAGACGTGTACCACAATATTTATTTTAGCACTATTTACAATAGCCAGGACATGGAAGCAAGCTAAGTGTCTATCAACAGATGAATGTATAAAGAAGATGTGGCACATATATTCAATGGAATATTACTCAGACATAGAAACAAAACTGAGTTTTTTGTAGTGAGGTGGATGGTCCTAGAGTCTTTTATACAAAATGAAGTAAGTCAAAAATAGGAAAACAAATACCACATACTAACACATATATATGGAATCTATAAAAAAAAAAAAAAGAAAGGTTGTGAAGAACCTAGGGGCAGGACAGGATTAAAGACGCAGATGTAAAGAATGGACTTGAGGATACAGGGGACAGGGAAGTGTAATCTGGGACGAAGTGAGACAGTAGCATCGATATATATACACCACCAAATGTAAAGTCGATAGCTAGTGGGAGACAGCTGCATCAAACAGGGAAATCAGGTCGGTACTTTGTGACCACTTAGAGGGGTGGGGTAGGGAGGGTGGGAGGGAGACGTAAGTGGGAGTGCATATTGGGATATATGTATGCATATAGCTGATTCACTTTGTTATACAGCAGAAAATAACACAACATTGTAAACATTGTATAACATTGTTATACTCCAACAAAGTTGTTAAAAAATATTAATAGTTTCTAATTTAGTACAAATCAAGATAAAAATTTGATAATATTAACTCATAAGAGATATTTTATATTAAGGATGAAGAAAGAGAAAATTACGATACTAGGATTTAAGTTAAAAAGTAATGCACCACAATGTTCATTGCAGCACTATTTACAATAGCCAGGACATGGAAGCAACCTAAATGTTCATTGACAGATGAATGGTTAAAGAAGATGTGGCACATATATACAATGGAATATTACTCAGCCATAAAAAGTAACGAAATTGAGTTATTTGTAGTGAGGTGGGTGGACCTAGAGTCTGTCATACAGAGTGAAGTAAGTCATAAAGAGAAAAACAAATACCATATGTTAACACATATATATGGAATCTAAAAAAATTTAAAAAAAAGTGTTTCTGATGAACCTAGGGGCAGGACAGGAATAAAGAAGCAGACATAGAGAATGGACTTGAGCACATGGGGAGGGGGAAGGGTAAGCTGGGATGAAGTGAGAGAGTGGCACTGACATATATACACTACCAAATGTAAAATAGATAGCTAGTGAGAAGCAGCCACATAGCACAGGGAGAACAGCTTGGTGCTTTGTGATGACCTGCAGCCGTGGGATAGGGAGGGTGAGAGGGAGATGCAAGAGGGAGGAGATATGGTGATATATGTATATGTATAGCTGATTCACTTTGTTATAAAGCAGAAATAGTCCCATTTTTCCTTAAAAAAAAATCACTTGCCTGTGTGGAATTCTACGGTGCTTTATTTTTTCCTTTGTAGAAGATTTTCTTCTACTATCTTTCTAGTTTGCAGTGTTCCTGAAAAAAAAAAGACATCTCTTTCTCTGTACATAACATGCACCCCTGCTCCAACTTTGACTGCTTTTAAGATATTCTCTTTATGACTAGTTTTGAGTATGATGTTCCTAGTTGTTTTGTTTGTTTGTTTGTTTTTGTTTAGCGTTCTTTGACCTTCTCATTTCTGTGAGTTCACAGTTTTAAACTTTTTTTGAAAATAGACATTGTTCTTCAATCTTCAAATATTTTTCATCTCCAGTGTTTCTTCTTTTGGGACTGCAATTACACATATGTTAAGCTGCTTGAGGTCATCCCACACTTTACTGATACAATGTCATCATGTTAACACATTTTTTCCACAGTCTGCTTCTTGTATCTCATCCATTTCATTTTTTAATCTCTAAAAATTCCAACATGAGTCTTTTTTTTATCTTTAAATATCTTTACATTTCTCTACTTACGTTCAATCTTTATCTCCTTGAACATGTAATGTTATAATAATGGATTTAAAGCCATTTTCCATCAATTCTGTTATTTGTGTCATTCTGTATCTGCTTCTACTGATCAATTTTTTCATCATTCTGGATCATATTTTATGCCATTGTTAAATAACTTTATTTTTTGATCAGTTGCCAAACCTTGTAAATTTTACACTGCTGGGAGCCTTATAGACAGGATAAGACATGTCTAGTCTAGGGCTAATTTATACCAATGTTGAGACAATAAACTTCTGATTATCTTGACTTACAAATTTTCCACAGTGGTGAGGGAATATCAGAAATTTCTGTGTGAGCCCTCAGATTTATTCCCTCTGCACCCATTGGGTACTTCTCTCCCCAGCTTTAGGTAGACAGCTCATGCACTGATCGTTACCAAGCTTAAGATTCACATGGGACCCTCTCTGTAGCTCTGAGGGTTTGTCACTCTGCAGCTTCCTCTAGTCTGGTACTCTCCCCTGACAACTCCAGCTGCCTCAGCTTTTGGGCTCCCAGCACCACATTTCCAATTCAGAGAGACTGCTGGTTTCTACTGAATGTCCCCTGACTACTCTCTGGCCTAAAACCTTTCTCGCAGAAGTTAGCTGGGAAGAGCATACATTTTGTTCTCCCGTCTCAAGGATCACTGTTCTAGGTTGCTTAATGTCCAATGTCTGAAAAACCATTATTGATATATTTTCTCTGTGTTTTTAGTTAGTTCAAGAGATATTTTTATTGAACACTGAATCTAGGTTAGGTGTTTTTCCTTTCTGGAATTTAAATATATTATTCATTTTTTTCTTGTTTGCAACATTTCTTTTGTGAAGTTATCTGTCAGTATAATTGTGATTTCATTTAAGATCATATGTCCTTTTCAAGACTTTTCTCTTTGTCTTTTATTTTTCAGCAGCTTTGATATATGTCCCTAGTGAGGCTTTCTTCATCTTTATGCTATCCTGGGTTGACCTACCTTCTTGAAACTTTGGGCTGATATATTTCACCAGTTTTGGAAACTTCTTAAGCATTGCCTACATTTTTTCTATAATTTTTCTGTTTATCTGATTTTTTTAAATACTTCATTAGCTAAAGTACTTCATAATAATTTTATGCTTTTCAAAATCATAGTCTGTGTAGACAGCCTATGATTATATTTCCTTTTTTGTCTTATTTCTCTGATAATTTTTTTTTCTTCTTTGCTTGTTTGTTTTGGTTAATCTCACTATAATTATTTGTATTTCATTATTCTTATTTCAAAATACAAACAGGTTGTATTGGTTTTCTTTTTTATGCTTGTTTAATCTCACATTTTTTTCTTTTATATTTATTATTTAAGATTTTCTATTTTATTTTTCTTCTTATTGAGATGGACATGTAGGTAATCAAGTTTTTAATGAACTTTATTTTCATAACAGTTTTATATTTACAGAGTATTTGAAAAGAAAGTAAAGAGAGTTTCCCTATACCTTGCCTCCAGTTTTCCTTATTATTAACAACTTGTATTAATGTGGTACATTTGATAAATTAAAAATTAATGTTGATACTTTAGTAACTAAAGTCCATACTCTATTCAGATTTTCTTAGTTTTTTTTTTTTTTCCACTGACATTTTTCTGTTTCAGGATAGCACATTACGTTTGGTCATTATGTCTCCTTAGGCCACTCCAGGCTCTGAAAGTTTATCAGACTTTTATTGCTTTTGATAACCTTGACAATTTGATGAATACTGGTCAGGCGTCCTGTAGAATTCTTCTCAGTTGGGATTAGTCTGATATTTTCCTCATGATTACGCTGAGATTATGTGTTTTGGGGTAAAATTTCACAGAAGTGAAATGCCATATTCATCACATCCTATCAAGGTTACCGATTATCAGCATGACTTACTTCAAATGATGTTAACTTTGATCACGTGGCTAAGCAAGTGTTTGTCTTATTTTTCCACTGTAAATACCCACCCACTCCTTTCCATATGCACAGCCCATATTTAAGGAGTGGGGAGTTATACTTCACCTCACTGAGAGTGAAATATCTACATAAATTATTTGGAATTATTCTTCATGGGAGACTTTGGGCTTTTCCCTCATTTTCTTTGTTTATTCAATTATTTATTTACAGCAGGGTAGACTCATGGATATTTTTCATATTTTTCTTAATAATCCATTGCTACTTTATTTATGTTGTTACTCAGATTATTTCAGTTTTGACCCTTTTAGTGAACTCTGTGTTCTTCTGGCATACTCCATTATTCTGTGTGCGTGCCTGTGTTCAGTACTTTCTTACTTTCTGGCACTAGAAGATGCTTCAGGCTCAGCTCTAGAATCCACCCTTTCTCCAAGGAGGCTTACTTTCACTTATTGGAGAATGGCATTAGACCCCAAGATCTAGCTGCCAGGAGTACACATTGTTACTGAGATTTCATTGCTTCTAGGTCCTCTCAGCTAACAAAGCAAGGGAATGTATGTGTGTACAATGACTCATACATGTGCACTGGTATAAATATTTCTGTATATAGCCATCTGTATCTATATTTAGCTAAATATGAACTTATACTCATGCCTCCAAATGTAAGTCATTACCGTACAGGATTTTCTAGCCTCCTCCACCTTCTTACCTTTAAACTCACACCTCAACAGCCTTGCTCCACCATTCACCATCTATTTACTTTGTGGTTAAGTTCCAAGATACACATATTAGATTATCAAAATTGGATATTTAGGAATGATCTATTAACGAAAGTACAGTGTTTATATATATTTTCTTTTGCCTTACTCTTAGAGGCTCCACTCATTTTCAAAATTGTCAATTGTTTTCCAGTTTTCTTCAGTGACAGCATACTTTTCATGGTGGTCCTAGTTGAACATTGAGGTTTGTATTTTTATCATAAAAATCATGCACATTATTTTGATTTTTTCTTTACATTATATCTTGGTCAATGTCCTGTTTATTTTTCATAATTGTTTTAAAGTATCCAGTGTTATGGATGAACATTTATATGTATATGATATAAATATGTAATGTTTTCTCTGTAATTTTAATTGTTTGGTATATATTCAGTTGTATTTTGCATTAAAATTGTGTGATAATATACAGAAGTGAGCATCCCTATCTGGAAGAAACATTCTTAAAAGTGAAGTCAGTAGATCAAATTTACTTGTAATATTATGATACATAGTATCAAATTATTTTCTAAAGGACATTATATTGATTTACACTAATGCATGGTGAATGAGACTGCCAATATCCATATGATTTACACTAATGCATAGTGAATGAGACTGCTAATATCCATATGCTGTGGCTGAGAACTGCATAAGCTCTTCTAAGATTTTTTCCCCAAATCTATAAGCATATTGCTATTATGAAATTTGTATCTATTTAATTATGACCATGTCGATATTTGAATATTACTGAATTTCTAATTTTTATATATTTCTCCAATTATCTTTTAAAATTATTGTTTGACAAGAGCAATTTTTATAGATTTGAAATGAGACCACTGTCATATTCAAAATCCCCACATAGATTGAAGCTCTTTCTGGATTATCTGTTATAGTCCACTGATCTTTTAATCTGTGCTTATGTTAACAACAAAGGATTAATCAGTATACCTCACTAATATTCTGTAATGACTCGGTAGGCCTACTCTGCTACCATAAGATATTTTAATGAAATGACTTCTGCTTAGGTTACTATATTAAAGCTATACAGTAATATAGACTATTACACATGAATTTAGATCTCAATCAAAACAACGCCACTGAAAACTGACAGTAAAATAATTAAGAGAGAAATTGTAGTAATTTTTAGATGATTTTACAAAATGTTTAAAAACATTTTAAATTTTCAGACTTTTCTATTTTGAGCATATATTACTATTAAGTTGGAATAAGCAAAACCTTATTAAAAATAAATAAAAGTCTATGAAATTGAGTATAGACAAATTTCTATAGTCATTTTATTACCTTTAACTTTTAATTTTTCATATTATTTTTGCATAGAACACCACTTTTTGAGAATTTTGTATTTTAAACTATCTTGTGATCTATGATACATAAAGTATCACAGTTAATTTGATATATTGGTTGTTTTCAGCTTAAGTTAGAAATCTTGAAACATGCTCCCTAGTAACTTAAACTTTTATAAAACTTTTATTCACTTGTTAAGTTTGGGCCAAGAATTCTTTCTTCCCATGTTGTTTATGTTTCACTGATGAAAGAAAATACATGTAGCATTTGATGCTAATTCAAAGTTGACCTCTAGAAGGAAAGTTTGGGTTGCTAGTAATTCAATCAATGGGTTGCCCAGTTAATCAGACAAAATTAATTTATAGTCTTTGATGCAGAAAGAAATTCAGAGCTATAGAAACCAGTCTCTTCTATAATTATGCACTTTCATTGCACTGTAGGGTAGTCACATCTAATTAGCATCTCAAATTTACAGAGTGTGCTATCTGAATTTCAGCTTTCTCAGTAAATGAGATTGCTACTTAGATTTGGAAACTGTGAAATTAGCCTGTCTTAACCAAAGTACTTCATTCAAAAAAAATTTTCAATTCAACAAATAGGTGTTTTATAATATTCAGATACTCTACTAGATGTTCCAGGACATTCGAATGAATATAAATAATAGCTTACCCTCCCATTCCACTCTCATTCTCCCCAACACCATTCCAGACATTGTTCTTAGTTCTTTATATATATATATATATCCATGTAGATCAGCTTTTGTAATCTAGCCCCACAGGTGCTGCAGCTCATCTTCTCCAATGAACTTGTCCTTGTCCTTGCCTTGGCCACTCATTCAAATGGTTACACTTTTCCACCTTCGGAGTTTATCATTACCTATTCTAGTACCCAAGAATAGCATTTGAAAAATTCCACTCTCCTACTGACTCCTGTCTTTTCATATCACTTTCTCATGTACTGCATCTCCAATGAAAGGTTAGCACTAACTAGCATCTAATGACTTGATTCTGCATTTGTAATTCCTACCCCCTTTATCCTTGCACTTACCTATTTATCCAGTTTAAAATCAATGGTCAATCGATATACCACTTCCTGTGCCTACATAGGTAGTCCAAGACTAGCTTTATATCTAGATAGGGCAATAAAAACTCTGATTAAATTAATATCTTTGACAACCCCATCCCTTACACCCTGGTAGCTATTGTGATGAAAGATACATTTGTAATCATGCTGAAAGAGATCCTTTTAAATTCACAATCACTGTGCTGAATTGAGTCCTTGAATAGGTCCAGCAATCCTGCTCTATTTCCCTATTCTGTTCCTTCCCCAGCACTTCAGATCTTGCCTGTTTACCTTTAACCTACAACACAGTTTTCCCCCATTCATGCTTTCAATTCTTGATCTTACAATTTACTTCTCCGAGATAACTGGTGCGCCCTCTACCTTCCTACATGTGTGCCTAACTTCTCTCCTGTTATTATGATTATTGTTATTGGAACATTCTTTGTTCCTGTTAAAACTGAAGTCTCAGGTGGGCTTTTGGTCTTGCTCTATGCTTGTCCCTTTCAATCTATTCTCAACACAGTAGTCAGAGGGGTTCTGTTAACAAGGAAACCAGATCATGCTGTTACCACACATTATTGGTGAATGGATAAAAGAGATTGTAGTTTATTCTGCAATTATTTATTGTCCCTTAGACTCTAATTGTTTCATTATCAGTGACCCTGTACAATTCATTTCAATTGTTCACTACCATGAATATACCGTGTGCTTTATGCACCACAACTTTTCTACTTCTGAAATAAAAACTATATCCCTTAATCTTATCACAGCATTCTTTTTATATATATATATATATATATATTCTTCATATATATATATTATTCATATATACACTATAAGATTATATTTTATATATAAAGAATAAATATGTATATTTTAAATACATATACATTACTAGTATATATAACTCCTTTATTTTTACTTTCCAGTCCTATATTATCAAGGAAATTTGCAACATTTGATTCTTCATCTTTTCCTGTAACTTGAGGTTTTTGGTCATATCTCTGCTGAGTGCTGACAAAACTTCAATTCTCATGGACCTGACAGACTTTATTTCTCAAGCCAGGCTACTGAGTTTTCTTGGAGAATTTCACTCAAAAGCCCCACTTTATGCTACTGTAAATTCGTGATGACAGTTTCATCCAGGCCACCCTGTCACTCAGTGACCTTTATTTGGCAAGTAACTTCTCTCCCTCATTGTTCACACACATCTTCTTTATTGCTCACATTCAAACATTCCCTCTTCACTTTTAGCAAATGAACATAATTTCTCTGCACTGAAAATAGACTCTTTATGCAAAATTTTGCAAAACTACACTATCACCTGCAAGCTCATATTTAAATACCACCTTCTCCCCTGTTACAGGTAGAGGTGTCTCTTATGCAAGGTTAATACTTTCTTTTACTACTTGGATCTAATTCCTTCCCAATTTTGCCAGAACTATGGCCTCTGTGGCATGGCACTTCTGGTGAAAACTTTCATTCTCCTTGCGCTGCTCCTTCTTAGGCTTCTTTTTTTTTTTTTCTTCTTAGGGTTCTTTGAGCACCATGTCCTCAGCCTGTCCCTTAACGATCAGTGGTTCTTCCAGTCTCTGCCTCATGCTCTCCTTCTTTCTCCTTAGTTTTCTCCTTGAGCAGCTTCTCCCATGTCCCTACCTTCAATTACCACCTATAGATACATATCTCCCATGCATTTCTCTAGTCATTCTCTCCATGGAACCCCTGATCTATATATTACAACTGCTTTTTAGACTTCATACTTGGATGAGTCACATCCACCTTAACCTGTCCCAAACTGACTGGCCTTCTCCTTAAAATCTACTCTTCTGATTCCTATTGTAATAAATGACTTCACCATCTACAAGTTTGCCCAATTAACAACAGAGGTATGAACTTTAACTCTCTCCTCTAATTTTCCATGTCCAAATAACAAGCTCTGCAATTTATACCTTCTAAATTTGAATATAATTTTGACATCAATCCACTTTATTCACTCCCCACTAACTCTTCCTTAGAACAGGCTCTTCCGTCTCTCACCTAACTTCCTTCAACACACTCATCACTAGTCTTGTGGCTTCAAGTATTTTTTCCCTCATTCTGGCACTGGTTCCTAATGCATCCAGAGTGGTCTATCTTTTTTTCTTTTTTCTTTGCAGTACGCGGGCCTGTCACTGTTGTGACCTCTCCCATTGTGGAGCACAAGCTCCGTATGCACAGGCTTAGCGGCCATGGCTCATGGGCCCAGCCGCTCCACGGCATGTGGGATCTTCCCGGGCTGGGGTACGAACCCGTTTCCCTTGTATCGGCAGGCAGACTCCCAACCACTGCGTCACCAAGGAAGTCCCAGAGTGGTCTATCTTTAACCAAAAGATGAAGCCATCACTTTTAAAACACTGTAATGATCTCTTCAATCTGCAAGTCAAATCTAAAACTTGACACGGCTGGCAATGGTCTACGTGACCCAGCTTCTGTTTATCTTATAGACTCTGACTCACCATTGTTTCCTTTGCACACTATTCCCAGCTACACCTATCAATTTAGTCCTTAAGTTTGTTATATTGTCATTTTTCTTTGGAATTTATTATATACTTTATATCTGCCTAAAATATTTCTACCCCTCCTTCTACTCCTTCTCAGCAATCCCTGTTCACAGCTGTACATTTTTACCTGGTGACACTCAGGTATATGTGGATTAGTCTCTTGTCCTGTGTTTCCCTAATTCTCAGTATCTCCTCTCCCCATTTTTATACTTGTTTTGTTTGAAGAATTGTCTGAAGATGACAATATTGCCATCTCTCTGAGAGCAGGAGCAATGCCTCTTTTATATATCATGTTTATCTTTGCATACTGACAAGAAGGAGACACTCAATAATTATTAGTAGGATGAATTAACTGATTTTTTGTCATCTAATATATATAAAACATGTTAATCTTAAGATATTTAACTCTACTTAAATATTTAAATAGCTTTCACGAGAAAAATAAATTAAATTTATTGTATGGTTCTACAGTGCAGAATCAGGGTTAGAAAGCAAAATTTATAAAGAAGAATAATTCACTTGAATTCACTGAAGTACTTTCCTGATGGTCAGAAATGTTTCAAAATAGAAAGTCTGAGCTCAGAGGAGAGTAAGCCCCCAAATCAAAGGATGGATTATGACAGTGGAGGAATAATGTAGAAGCAAATCTTTTATGCATTCAGTCTCACCAGGATTTCACAAAGTTGTGCTGCATTATGAATGGTTTGGAGGCACTAAAAAAGGTTTAGAGTGATTTATATAATGTTATTCCAACCCTGCAGTTGGTTTTGACAAATGCAACAGTATGATCTTAGTATGTACAGAAGAAGAAAAGGTGCCACTTTATTTGTTGGTTTACATTAATAGTGGTGCCCCAAAGCCTCGGATTATGATGGTATTATTGAGAACAGGAACAATTGTGTAATTAAGCCTGTACTAAAACATCTCCCAAACATTCATAATTGAATCATGATCTCCATGCTCTGGAGATTATTTCTGAGGAGAGTGTTTTCACTTTTCCAAGGCAATGGAGGATGTACATCTAGAGGCAAGATAAGCTTCATAGGTTGCTGCCAAAGCAGTCACACAGGGGCCCAGGCTGAGAGGGCCCCATGCTTAGGGTTTGAATGTTCTGTGACTGTTGACTTGAAACTTTAATGATTTATCTTTGAATTTGTGTGTTTTTTTTTAAATACAGCAGGTTCTTATTAGTTATCCATTTAATACATATTAGTGTATATATGTCAATCCCATGCATTTGTATCTTAAATCTGATAGAACAGTGGAGCATGGGGTAGGGACTCAGAGCCTCAGCTCACGTGCAGTCCCAACTCTCACTGCCCCCTTCCTGCCCCTGCTTCATGACCACTACTGCCATCCACCTGGAGCAGTGACCAGGAATTCTGGAAGCATGAGGTGGGAATGGGCACAGTCTGATGTCACCCTCTGCCCCTCTGCAGGGACTTGATCTCCTGGAGGGTTTGAGGGTCAGGTGTGTAGCCAATGGCATCTCTGGGCAGGTCTAGGCAACGGCCATCCCATCCTGGACTGACAGGGCCGTGGTGCATTGATCTCTCACCCATTCACGATCCAAGTACTGAGAGCTTCAGGCAGGGAGGTTGCAATGCCTTGAGGTCAGCTGTCCATCATGGGTTGGGACAGTAGACTCTTGGTATGTGGGTGTTAACTTCCTCTCCCCTAGCTTGGGTCTAAGATTTTCATTTAGCATGAGGCCTGCAAATTGCATAGCCAGCATTGTCTAGAAGCCAAATGCATATTCATTTAAGTCAATGAGGGCAGGTTAATGATATGCATTGGTGTGATTTTGTGTCCAGATGCTATATTTTGGCTTTAATGAAACATATTTTCATATGAATAAGTTTGGATAGACAAATGAGAATTTTGAATATGTTAAAACAATGATACACTATGTAAAGAAAGACAGTTAAGAATCAGAAATGTGGGGTATTTTCATGCTTGCATTTGACAAGATAATAAATGTACAAAATATATTATGTTAATTAGTCTTTTAGCCAAACATCCTGAAGACCTTTGTGGTACTTTTACACTGTGATCCTAGGCTGTTTCTGTGCCTTGTGTTTCTTAGCGATCTTATTTCACAGGAACAGTGTCAGGTTAATTGCACCTGTGGCTTTTGCTATTTCAAGTCTCTAGAAAGTTATTCAGTTACATAAAGTAAGTAGTTATCTCCCAGGTGGCAGAACTGATATGATAAACTAGCTTCTTGAGTCTGTTTAAAAAAATTCATTTAAAAATTAACCTTTAATTGACATTGATATAGACTCTTTTTGCTTATGGGGCCAACAACATTTTATCTCTATTGCTCCCACCCTCATCTGTGAGGCTTAAAAGCCATGGTATGTCTCCTATGAATGCCAATTTGTCTGGATAAGATGCATTCCAGTAACTTCCTGTGAAATACTAATTGATCAAATTTCAAATGCCCAACCACTATTTTGGTCCCTTACCTCTTGGGACTAATTCATGGAAATTAACTTATACATTAACTTATAGATCAAAGTCAAATGTGCCAACCGGGCAGGACTTTTTGCTCAAATTTGCTATTCTGCTTGAAAAAAATACCTCTCTGCTTACACTTTAGCAGTCTGAGTCTAACTCCCAAGCTCAGTGGACACAACACCATAGCCTCCAAGGTAATAAATTCCCCCAGACAGAGAGCCATGAGCTGTTATTTCTCAGAAAATACTTTCTGTTTTGAACGCTGCCTGTTATAAACAGTGAATTTCCTACAAACCAACAAATTACAAAGCTTTGTACTTTCCTACATATGCTTTTGTGAATCTCAAGGTAAGATTACATGGCACTAGGGATGAAGAAGTGGAAGTCAAATCAACGTGACCATTTTCAATACCATTCCAGTGGTTAATTTGTACACATATTTTTGCTTTCTTTCTCACAGCTTTGACTTCTGTTGAATTATCTTCCAGGAAAGAAAATACAGAAAAGGGTGATTAAAAATTTTTCCACTGAGTCTGAAGTTACAACATCTATCTGGGTAATTTGTTCTTACCCTGATAATGGAATAGTAAGCAAATGATAATAATAATAATTAATTGAGTTCAATAAAGCCTTAGCTTGATAATGGTCATAATCAACCCTGATATCCATGTAGAACCAGAGTTGCTGTTACATAATAGGGTCTGAGAGAAGTATGCTGGAACCCAGGGTGCTCACTTGGGCATTTCTGGTGATTCCAAGCCTGACAATCATTGCGCAAATAGTATTTCTCAACCATGGTTTGATGAGAGCAAGGTAACAATATATCCTATGGATTATAAAGAAAGATCTGTTTCATCCCACTGGAAATCTGGGCCACTTGAAATGCTGAATGAATTTGAAGCAGTGAGTTGATAGACCTCAGTTATAGGCTCCAGGCCTTTTTCAGCAGCAGAGACTCTATGTAATCTCATTAAATCTCCTAACACTTAAAAAGAAATCAGTGAACTACTACTTCAAAGAGTTAAGTAACAATGTAGACATAAAGAGTACAGACAGATATGAGCCCTGAAAGGGGTGGACTGACCTGCAGGCTTTTGGCTTCTTGTTCACAGTGCCTTGGTCCAGCTCTGATTTCAGTTCTACCTGTGATATACAGTTCCAGCTGTGGTATACAGTTCCTTGAAAGTTGGATTCATGCTGACAGCCTTCTGTTCAACAGCATATTATGCATTTTTTTCCTTTTCTGCCTTAGAGTTTCCCCTGAAGACATAGTTACTCAGTTGGTTTGTGCAAAACTAAAGCCCAGAAGGGCAGGGAATTTAACATCTCAAAGAACAGGGATAGGAGCTGGTGGGTAGATACACCAACATCCCGTCTCTAGGTAGAGAACTTCAAGAAGGAACCAATAAGCTTGTCAGAGGTCTTGGTGGTATAATGACTCCATTGACTACTGCAGCAATCTCAGTGGTTTATCTTTACATTATATTTTCCTCTTTTCTGTCATTTTTCTGCTTCCTGGAATCATTTCTCAAATAATCTATATGTTCCCAAGTCCATATTTGAGTTTCAGGTTTCAGAGGACACTAATTACTATTCAAAATAGGTGCTTTAATTTGCTTGACTGTATATTTAACAGTGTGTGTTATGAAAATGATGCTAATTTTTGATTTTAATAAATTGCCACATATCTCAGAAAATGACACTGGGATTTTTAATATGCTTCATGTCCAGTTGGTTCTTTCATCATATATTCCTTCCTACTACTTTTCTTTCATTGTAAGAAATATCAAATCTTCTTTTGGATTGAGATGCTGTATAGTGCATAAATTAAAAAAATAAAAATAAATAAAATTAAAGTTCGTGTTGGTTCTGAAGCACATACATATTTGTTTTAAAGTGTATGTAATGACATATGTGTTTGTTTCTCCTTCCAGATTGTAAATTCCTTGAGGTTAGGGGAATAAACTATTTATTCTTTCTTCCATTAAATTCCAGGCAATGTAATTGTTTTTAGTGTCAAATTCACTTTTGGTGCCCTCTATCCTATAAACAAAACAAAACAAAAAAAACCTCTGACAAAAGTTAAGCAAGTTAAACTTGCTGAAAATTCTTACTAAAATCCAAAATAGTAAGAAATTTGGGAAAAATAGAACTGCTTTAAAATTTTCAGAGAATGGAAAATTTTGTGCAGAAATGATAAAATTCTAGAATGACAATAGTTCTAGAGTAGTTATTACTGAGAAAGCACAACAAAATGCTTGAATTTAATGCCTAATTGAGGCTAAATCTTCTGCATTCTCAGGTTTTGGTCTTAAGGTAGTTAGGATGAAGCCATAAATTTAAACTTAGCTATCAAACTACTTTTATCATCCCATGATTGTGTTAGTTGCTAGAGAAAAGCAATAGCCTGGCATCTAATCACTTAGATGAAGCAGATCTAACATACTTGGTTAAAGCAACTTAAGCTGAGCAGAGATGAAACTATGAAGAAACAAGATGACACAAAATGGATGGTTGTAATGTATATAACAGGAAAAAAAAGAAAGGCATTTTTACCATGGGCTGGGAGAGTCACAAAAGAATATATTTGAAAGAAAATAACTGAGGAGAGGTAGAAAAGATTAAAATACATTTTTTTTTGAAAGAAATGCAGAGCACAGGAACAGCTAAAGAGATAAGAACATGTATTTATAGTGCAGGAGACAATTTGAACTCAAGAAAATATTTGTAATGATTAATGATGGAAAATATAATTAAATAGTTATCATAAAGAAATTTTACAGAAGTTGTTGAAAATCAGACTGAGAGGGATATATTTAAGGCAATAGTAGTAGCAGTGGTACTAGTGGTGAATGAACATTTGTTGGTCCACTTGAGGGTTAAGGTTGGAGAGAACAAAAGATAACTACTGGTTTCCAATTGGGATACTGGAAGAACATGGACATCAGTGAAAACAACACGACAGTTGCAGAGGCAACTGATGATGGGCAAAGTTAAAACTCCCATCTAAAGACTGTGTTATGGATTCATAGAATATAGAAGTGAGTAATAATTGAGAGGAAAAGCTGGAGACATTAGCCATCTTAATTTAGAGGTGATAGTTGAATACAATAAAATAGAATAACCTATTAATAAAGTAAATAAAAATACAGGAGAAAATGAATAAAATCAAAGCCTCAAATAGCATGCCTATTTAGAAAGAGAAAAAGCATCAAAGAAACTGGAGAAATAGTTTTAAAAAGAAGAGTAGTAAGGACCTTCAAGATGGCAGGGAGTAAGACGTGGAGATACATTCCTCACCACAAATACATGAGAAATACATCTAAATGTGGAACAACTCCTACAGAGCACCTACTGAAGGCTGGAAGAAAACCTCAGACTTCCCAAAAGACAAGAAACTCTCCACGTACCTGGCCAGGTGGCTGACAGGGTCTTGGGGCTCCGGATGCATGTCAGGCCTGAGCATCTGAGGTGGGAGAGCCAAGTTCAGGACATTGGACCACCAGAGACTTCCAAGCCCCATGTGATATCAATCGGTGAGAGATCTCTCAGAGATCTCTGTCTCAATGCTGAGACCCAGCCCCACTCAAAGATGAGCAAGCTCCAGTGTTCTACACCCCATGCCAAAAAAATAGCAAGACAGGAATACAACTCCACCCATTAGCAGAAAGGCTGCCTAAAATCATACTAAGTTCACAGACACACCAAAACACTCCACCAGATGTGGTTCTTTCCACCAGAAAGACAAGATCCAGCCTCATCCACCAGAACAAAGACACCAGTCCCCTCCCCGAGGAAGCCAACAAAACACACTGAAACAATATTAGCCACTGGGGGCAGAAACCAAAAACAATGGGACCTAAGAACCTGCAGCCTAAGAAAAGGAGACCCCAACACTGTAAGTTAAGCAAAATGAAAAGACAGAGAGATGTGCAGCAGATGAAGAAGCAAAGTAAAAACACACTACACTAAACAAATGAAGAGGAAATAGGTAATCTACCTGAAAAAGAATTCAGAGTAATGACAGTAAAGATGATCCAAAATCTCAGAAATACAATGGAGAAAATACAAGAAACTTTTTAACAAGGACCTAGAAGAACTAAAGAGCAAAGAAACAATGATGAACAACACAATAAATGAAATTTAAAAAATCTTTAGAAAGAATCAAGAGCAGAATAACTGAGGCAGAAGAATGGATAAGTGACCTAGAAGATAAAATAGTGGAAATAACTACCACAGGGCAGAATAAAGAAAAAAGAATAAAAAGAATTGTGGACAGACTCAGATACCTCTGGGACAACATTAAATACACCAATATTCAAATTATAGGGGTCCCAGAAGAAGAAGAGAAAAAGAAAGGGACTGAGAAAATATATGAAGAGATTACAGCTGAAAACGTCCTTAATACGAGAAAGGAAATAGTCAATCAAGTCCAGGAAGTGCAGAGAGTCCCATACAGAATAAATCAAGGAGAAACATGCCAGGACACATATTCATCAAACTATCAAAAATTAAATACAAAGAAAAAAATTAAAAGCAGTAAGGGAAAATCAACAAATAACACACAAGGGAATCCCCATAAGGTTAACAGCTGATCTTTCAAAAGAAACTCTGAAAGCCAGAAGGAAGTGGCAGGACATATTTAAAGTGATGAGAGAGAAAAACCTACAACCAAGATTACTCTACCCAGCAAGGATCTCATTCAGATTTGATGCAGAAATTAAAATCTCTACAGACAAGCAAAAGCTAAGAGAATTCAGCACCACCAAACCAGCTTCACAACAAATGCTAAAGAAACTTCTCTAGGCAGGAAACAAAAGAGGAGAAAAAGACGTATGATAACAAAGCTGAAACAATTAAGAAAATGGTAATAGGAACATATATATTGATAATTACCTTAAATGTAAATGGATTAAATGCTCCAACCAAAAGACATAGACTGGCTGAATGGATACAAAAACAAGGCCTGTATATATGCTGTCTACAAGAGAGTCACTTGAGACCTAGGGACACATACAGACTGAAAGTGAGGGGATGGAAAAAGGTATTTCATGCAAATGGAAATCAAAAGAAAGCTGGAGTACCAATACCCATATCAGACAAAATAGACTTTAAAATAAAGACTATTAGAAGAGAGAAAGCGGGACACTACATAATGATCAAGTGATCAATCCAAGAAGAAGAAATAACAACTGTCAATATTTATGCACCCAACCTAGGAGTACCTCAATACATAAGGCAAATGCTAACAACCATAAAAGGGGAAATCGACAGTAACACAGTCATATTTGGGGACTTTAACACCTCACTTTCACCAATAGACAGATCATCCAAAATGAAAATAAATAAGGAAACACAGCTTTAAATGGCACATTAGACAAGATGGACTTAATTGATATTTATAAGACATTCCATCCAAAAACAACAGAATACACTTTATTCTCAAGTGCTCTTGGAACATTCTCCAGGATAGATCATATCTTGAGTCACAAATCAAGCCTTGGTAAATTTAAGAAAATTGAAAACATATCAAGTATCTTTTCTGACCACAATACTATGAGACTAGATATGAATTACAGGGGAAAAAAAAAAACTATAAAAAATACAAAGACATGGAGGCTAAAAAATGCACTACTAAATAAACAAGGGATCATTGAAGATATCAAAGAGGAAATAAAAAAGTACCTAGAAACAAATGACAGTGAAAACATGAAGACCCAAAACCTATGGGATGCAGCAAAAGCAGTTCTAAGAGGGAAATTTATAGCAATATAATCTTACCTCAGGAAACAAGAAACATCTCAAATAAAAAAACTAACCTTGGGCTTCCCTGGTGGCGCAGTGGTTGGGAGTCCGCCTGCCGATGCAGGGGACACGGGTTCGTGCCCCGGTCTGGGAGGATCCCACATGCCGCGGAGCGGCTGGGCCCGTGAGCCATGGCCGCTGAGCCTGCGCGTCCGGAGCCTGTCCTCCGCAACGGGAGAGGCCACAACAGTGAGAGGCCCGCGTAACGCATAAAAAAAAAAAAAAAAAAAAAAAAAAAAAAAAAAAAAAAAACTAACCTTACACCTAAAACAATTAGAGAAAGAATAATAATAATAAAAAATTAGCAGAAGGAAAGAAATCATAAAAATTAGATCCATAATAAATGAAAAGAAATGAAAAAAGCAATAGCAAAGATTAATAAAACTAAAATCTGGTTCTTTGAGAAGGTAAATAAAATTGATAACCATTAGCCAGACTCATCAAGAGAAAAAGGAAGAAGACAAATTAATAGAATTAGAAATGAAAAAGGAGAAGTAACAACTGACACTGAAGAAATACAAAGGATCATGAGTGATTACTACAGGCAACTATATGCCAATAAAATGGAAGAAATGGACAAATTCTTAGAAAAGCACAATCTTCTGAGACTGAGCCAGGAAGAAATAGAAAATATAAACAGACCAATCACAAGCACTGAAATTGAAACTGTGATTACAAATCTTCCAACAAACAAAAGTCAAGGACAAGATGGCTTCACAGGAGAATTCTATCAAACATTTATAGAAGAGCTAACATCTATCCTTTTTAAACTCTTGCATAATATGACAGAGGGAGGAACACTCCTAAACTCAATCTATGAGACCACCATACCCTGATACCAAAACCACACAAATATGTCACAAAAAAAGAAAACTACAGACCAACATCACTGATGAACATAGATGCAAAATATCCTCAACAAAATACTAGCAGACAGAATCCAACAACATATTAAAGAATCATACACCATGATCAAGTGGTGTTTACCTCAGGAAGGCAAGGATTCTTCAATATACCCAAATCAATCAATGTGATACATCATATTAACAAACTGAAGGATAAAAACCATATGATACTCTCAATAGATGCAGAAAAAGCTTTCGAGAAAATTCAACACATATTTATAATAAAAACCCTCCAGAAAGTAGGCATAGAGGGAACTTACCTCAATATAATAAAGGCCATATATGACAAACCAGCAGCCAACATCATTCTCAAAGGTGAAAAACTGAAACAATTTCCACTAAGATCAGGGACAAGATAAGGTTGCCCACTCTAACCAATATTATTCAGCATAGTTTTTGAAGTTTTAGCCACAGCAATCAGAGAAGAAAAAGAAATAAAAGGAATCCAAATTGGAAACGAAGAAGTAAAGCTTTCACTGTTTGAAGATGCCATGATACTATATCATGAGAGCCCTTATGGACATAGAGAATCCTTAAGATGCTACTAGAAAACTCCTAGAACTAATCAATGAATTTGGTAAAGTAGCAGGATACAAAATTAATGCACAGAAATCTCTTGCATTCCTACACACTGATGATGAAAGAGAACCTAAAGAAACACTCCCTTTTACCATCTAAATAAAAAATGGTTCTGAAGAACCTAGGGGCAGGACAGGAAAAAAGATGCAGATTTAGAAAACGGACTTGAGGATACAGGGGGCAGGGAAGGGTAAGCTGGGACAAAGTGAGAGAATAGCATTGACAAATATACAATGCCAGATGTAAAATAGATAGTGAGAAGCAGCCGCATAGCATGGGGAGACCAGCTCTGTGCTTTGTGACCACCTAGAGTGGTGGGATAGGGAGGGTGGGAGGGAGATGCAAGTTGGAGGGGATATGGGGATAATTGTATACGTATAGTTGACTCACTTTGTTATACAGCAGAAACTAACACAGCATTGTAAAGCAATTATACTCTTATAAATATGTTAAAAAAAGAAAGGTAGTTAGAAATGCACATAGAATTAAACCTGAAAAGTGAACAAAATAAAACCAGTCCAAACCTCATATAAAAAAAAAAAAAAATGGAAATATTAGGAACTGTAGAGTGCACAGTTATTGAATTACATTGAATATTTATTTGTATTTCTTTTGGTTTTAGGGTATCTCTCACTAAGGATGTAGAGTGAAAATATTATTTAAAATCATTTAAAATATATAATTTTATATAAAAATAGATTACAAATTTCATACACAGCTGGTTGAATTAGTTTGTTTTCAGTTTTAGGGATTGCTTTTTCGAGTTTGTTCAATATTATTCAATGCGCCATACACTAATATAATTAAAAATCAAAATTTGTAAAAATATATATATTTATTAAGAATAATCTCGCTTGCATTTCTGTACTCCTTACCCTCTTCAAACATCCCATTTCCTGGAGATACCAGCAAAATTAATTTCTGATTTATTTATTCAGTATTTTATATATATATATGTATTATATTGTATTATATTATACTGTACTCTATCATATAGAGTACCAAATGAACATATAAAATATATATCTATATTTTTCCCCCTTCTTACACAAGATTAAGGCTACTATGTTTGTCAATTTGCATTTAATTATGTAACCGGGGAATCACTTCACATTAGCTAATACCTAACTTCCCTGTTTGTTTTTATGACTGCATAGGACTAGTTATATGTATGTAATATGGCTATCCATTTTTCCCTGTCTTTTACTGCCAGAAATAATACCACAATAAATCATATTGCACATGTGCTCAGTTTTATTTCTTCAAGTTCATGTTTAGAAGAGGTTTCTGGGAAAAGGATTATCAGGACAAATATGTACATAGCTATGCTAAATATTTGCACAATGCCACCCTCCCCAGCCCCCCCCCAAAAAAGGACTGTGCTATTTTGCACTTCTACAAACAATGTATCAGACTTGATTTTCTCCTATAGCATCAAGTAATCAACTCACTGAATAATTTTATGTTCAGTGCAATGGCACACCTACAGATTTGAAATCTCCTGCAGGAAATTTTTTGTTGTTTCTGGAAACATTTTATAACAGAGTCACAACTGTGAATGGAAGAACAATGGAGAACCTTTCTTGAGCTAAACTACTTTACTTGGATACATGCAAGAAGAGTCTGTATTTCCTGCCAGATGAGAGTCAGATAGTTACAGGGTAGGCAGAGTTCCAAAACATCTCTACTAATGACTTTAACAATTTTATTTCATGTAACCAAATTATCTTCAGTAATTATGAAAGGAAATATAAGATACTAAAGAAAAAATATACAGATGGTGAATATTTGATTGCACTGAACTTCATATATATAATAAAGTCATTTAAAATAGAAAAATACAAGGAAATATCATAATACAAAAATGAAAAAAATGATTCTTTTAATACATTACTGCATTTTTAAACAGTGGGAAACAATTATACTTACATTTTGGTCTGTCATAGTAATGAATAATACATTTACTATTGCTGTTAAGTTTTAACTTCTGCAAATGTGACAATGACTTTGTCAAAATTGATTTTTTATTCATTTTCTTGTTCTATACATGATGTAGACAGAGTTATCTACATTTCTTCTTTCCTAGTTGATTGAATAACTCTTTTTATTAATTTTTAATTTTAAGATTTTATTTTCCATGGAGAATCACATATACAAATATTAAGAAAAACTATTCAGCACAAGGATACATTTGTAAAGGTCTCATACACTAAAATTTTCCAACAAATTCCATAAATTACAATACTGTCCATTACTTTGTTTCTACAAGAGAGGTTTTAGCAGGATTCAAATATCTCCTTAGTCAGAAAATGTAAAACACAAATTAAATATGCCAAGTGATTTTGTACACTGTAACAATTGGTGTAATTCTAGTTGTTTTGCTTTGTACCAGTATTTACAATCACTCTGTTCTCATTGCTAATTGCATCTAGTATTTAAATTACATGTAAATTACCCACAGGTGCTAGAGCCATGAAACGTATCCTAAATGAACTTTAAAGATTTGTAAGACTTAAGAATCTATCGTGAGCAAAGACTGTTGCTTAGCCTGCGTTAATGGGGAGCCGTCAGTATAAGGAGAGGTCACCATATTAACTTCTATGTAGAACAAAAACTTTAATGAATAAATAATAAAAAAATTGCCATTTCGAAGTTGTGTACCATTAGTAAAACTCAATGTTACTGAACCAGCTTGATTTTGCCCCAAGCACAGCAAACTAAAATGCTGAGACACTGTGGTTTGCAGCAAAGAGTGGTTTTATTCACAAGGGAGCCATACAAGGAAATAAATTTCAAACCTGCCTACCTCAAGGTGAGGGACTCATGGTATTTAGGGGATAATGAACAAAGAAACTGGACTGTCTGAGGCAGGGGAAGTGTAGGGACAGGTGATTGGGAAAAGGTAGGGTAATTTTGTTTTCTGTGCAGATATAACTAGACTACCAGACTCTGCGCATTCAAAAGGTCAAGGATTAGGCATTTGCTCATGCCCAGTTGGAGGGCCAGTGGTCCTATCCAGTGTTAACCAGCTCAGCTCCAACTACACACAGCTGACTCCAAGTTACTAGAAAACAATTCTGGCAAACATCTTATTGTTTAGACTATGTGCCAGTTGGAAGACATGCAAATTATAAAGCGATCTTGATTAGTAGAGGAAGGTGAAATGAATTTAACCCATGGCTTCGTCAACAGTAACTACAGTAATTGTTTAAAAGTGAGACTGACACAGGATTCTGGAGGGAAAGAATTTTCTATCACTGACATATTTTAGAAATACCAGTACTCAGCTATCATGAAAATTTGACTTTTAGCTGGTTTTGTCATTGTTTTCAATTCAAACATTTGAGTCTTATTTCATTATTTATGTATGTTATTAGCTCACCATTTGTTAAATAATGTGTCTGGATAGAAAGGTATATTCCCTTAAGTCCCGCTTTTTTATTAACTCTAATACATTGGTTACCATGCACCATACATTGAATGTAAAATTTCAGTTATTCTTGTACAAAACTAAAAGCCAGGTCAAGTAGGTTCTCAGATTCATTGGCAACTCAATGTCATATATACAGACTTCATGAAAAAGTAGGATTGGGATAATTGAACCAATCATTCCTCATCCACACTCTAATCTACACCAAAGTTACATAACAGCATGAAAAAGGCAATGTGTTACATCTGACCAGTTTATGATTGCTTAGTGGGGCCATTGGTTAAAATTCATCCTGTTGATGGGAGTGGATTTAATCTTAAAGAAACCAATCTGTTCCATGGGTTGCATTGGAACAGGAAATAAGATGGGTCCTCAGGTCCAGGGTTGAAGAAATTCCAATGTTTGGCAATTGATATAGTTTGCCTTAGGGGGTCTCAGTTGCAGTTTGGCTGCCCATGGCTGCATGGAGGCTGAGCAGGATTCAACCATATTTGTAGCATAAAATGGAGCAAATAACCAGCATTTAGGGGCACTACAAATAAAAAATTTCAAGCTTGAGAGGGTAGGTTTAGGTTTGGAGTGTGGTCTGATTTTTATCTTTGCTAGTGGACTTCAAGGACATTTGACATAAAGAGAGTGACTTCCATAGGCCAACTCATGCATGGACAGTATTTAGCAGCATATACTCCCATGACTGGGAGAATGGGACTCTCATGAGTAGCCTAAACATAAGAGGAGGAAAGCAGACAGTAAGAAAAAAGGAACTGCAGAGCTTTCTCTATAGTGGACAAGTGACAACGGACTCGGGAACTCTCAGAAATAGCTGGGGCACTTTCAGATAGGGCTAATGCTGGCAGGGCATGCACTAGTTTTACATTTATACTCAATTATTCTTTTGTATTTTCATCTGAAAGAGAATGCATTTTTGCTTAGAGTTTGCAGAAGGATAAGCCAGATGCAGATGAACTACAATTAATTATGGTATTTCTTCACTCGACAAGTAAGGAGTCTGAGATAATCATTGCTTAGTTTTTAGGCTGTTTTCCAATTATTTTGCTTTTAACTGTATAATATCCCCCATTTTACTTATTCTTATGCTAACACCTTATTTCACTCTCGAATCATGACATATCAAGAAAATCCCAAAGCCTGCCTATCTAAATAGCCAACATTTTAAAATCACACATCACTTGGACTGCGGTGGAGATTTCTCTTAAGTTCATTTGCACAATGTCAAACACAACTAGGAAGTTTCAGACTCATATTTTTCCTAAAAAATATATATTATATTCCCCCCAGCCTCATCTCATAGATTACAAAGTGTTTATATGGCACAAATGAAAATAAAGTAAGAATTATTGAAAAAAATACTAGATATATAAAATGCTTTGAGGTTCAAAACCACATAGATTTACAAAAATAAAGAAAAATAAGTCAAGAGCAAATAACAGGGTATTTTGTGACATGATGTTTCACAATCTGTGCTCTCTGCGGAGCCAATATTTAGATGAAGATTAGTATCAGGAAGTTTATTTGGGAATATTCTTAGAATGAACACCTGTAGAAGGGACTTAAGAATAAAATGATGTGTGATGCTTCCCTAATGAGCCCTTAACAGGTAGAGAGTCGTAAAGAGAAGCCCTTCGCTGAAGTAAAGGAGCTGCCCAGTCTAGCCATGAGGTGCAGGCCATCCTGTAAGGGAGCACCACCCTGGGTGAGGCTTGACAAATCTGCTGAGGCTGCAGGGCTGGCAGAAGAGGTTTCATGATGGAAGGGCTCCAGTGACTTGAGGGAATGCATCTTTCTCTCCTATAGGGACATCTGGTGGACACATCTCAGCATTCACTACACTATGGTAGAATTATTTGACCAAATGAAAATTAAGGGAGGAAAAGTTCCTGTCACCTTGGGAAGAGGTCCAAAACTGAGTAGGAAAACTTACAATATTTGGAAAGGTTCAGTAGTTACAAAGACCACCAGACACAGTAGATGAGATTGCAAAGGTAACTATAGAAATGTTATTTATGTCCCACACTAAAAATTTTGAGTTTTTTCATGTCATCTATGAGAAGTTACTGAATGATGGTTAAATTGAGACTAGAATAATGTAATTTCAGTGGTTTCCAATGACAGTGACTTTTTTATGGTTTTGTGTCTATTCACTGTGCTATAAAAACAATAAAATATGTCTTCTTGAGCTTCTTTCCATATCACACTGCCTACCTCTTTGATAGATTTGTGGAAATGAATAAATAAATGGAATTATTTACATGGGTAGATGATGGTATGTTTGATTTGAACATGTTGGGTGCCATGGGGACAATATCATGAGGGTGAATATTATACAGTTTGAGTTGCATGCTTTAGCATTAACCAAAATAAACATTAAAATATTTTAACCATTCTTTTTAAAATAAAAAGGGAATTAGGCAAAATTTAGCATTTAAAAAATGCTCCCAAGGGTTCAGTGTTTTACATTCATTGCACTAGTTTGTGATCCTTATGTTACTGCTAATTGGGTATTGTCTTTTATGTATATTACCTAACATAGTTATTATATTAGAATAAATGTTCATAGCACTTTCAATCTAATTTCTTACTGGAGACAAGCAAGGTCAAGAAAGAGAGACAAAAATAACTTCCTCTAGCAAATATCACCATCAAAAACATAACCAAAAAAGAGTAAATGTTCAGTTATTCTTAATTATTAAATATTGTTTATCTTAATTGAAAAAGTTACTGTAAAAATGCACAGCTATTTACAGTGAGAACTTACTTGAATATTAATTCAGGCAATCAAATATTGCCTGTCTATATAACCATTTTCTAAGAATTTTTTGCCTTCTAAAGTGTCAGGGAAATAAAATAATTTCACGGCTTTAATTTTAATCCCAGAAGCCAGAGAGTGAGAGAATGAGGACAGAAAATAAATAATTGAAGAAATAATGGCTGAATATTTCAATTTTTAAATTTGATAAAAACATCAACCTAAAAATCCTAGAAGTTCAATAAACACTAAATAAGAAAAAGAGGACTCCACTAGCCACACATTCTAAAATTCTTTATCCCGTGAACATGTATTTATAAAAAGAAAGGTAAAATAAACATTTTAGAAAAACCAAAACTGACAGTATCTTTTATATGTATTAAAATCTATAAATCTAAATATATATATAGGGCTTCCCTGGTGGCGCTGTAGTTAAGAATCCGCCTACCAATGCAGGGGACACGGGTTCAAGCCCTGGTTGGGGTGTGCCACAACTACTGAAGCCTGTGCACCTAGAGCTTGTGCTCTGCAATAAGAGAAGCCACCACAATGAGAAGCCCATGCACTGCAATGAAGAGTAGCCGCCATTCGCCACAACTAGAGAAAGCCTGTGTGCAGCAACGAAGACCCAACACAGCCAAAATAGATAAATGAATAAATAAATTGAAAAATATATATATATGAAAGTAAATTTTTCAAACAGAAGGAAAATGATATCTAATAGGATTTGGATCTGAATAAATGAAGAAAACATGAAATGACATACATGCTGGAAACAAAGCAAGTTATTTTATATATACTCTTAACTTTAAAAAACACAGCTAACAATTTAAAGCAAAAATTTTAAAACTGTGAGTTGCATAACATATGTAAATAAAAAATATATGATAACCAAAACGGGACATGAATTAGTTATAATTTTCTTATATTTAAATGAAGTGGTTAGCTCTAAGCAGTCTATGGTAAGTTAAATAAAACTATTTTAATATTTAGAAAAATTCTTAAAAGTACAAGTACAACTGAAAAGTCAAGAATTAATTTAATTGGAATACTACTAAAAATGCTCAATAAACCAAAAATGAAGGGAAGTGTATTTGCTTCTTGTAACAAATTACCACAGATTAGTGGCTTCAAATAACACAAACTTACTCTCTTATAGTTCTGGAGGTCAGAGGTCCAAAATAAGATATTAAGGAGTTTTTAAAATTGTATTAGCAGTGTTGTTTTCCTCTGGATTTCTTCACTCCTCCAGCTTCTTGTGGCTGCAGAATCCCTGGGCTCCTGGACACATCCCTCCAGCCCAGCTTCTGTCCTCACACAGCCTTCTTCATCTGACTGTGACTCTTCCTGCTTACATTTCATAAGGACACTGTGATTGCATCAGGTTTACCTTGATAATCTGTAGCAATATTCTCACATCAATAACCTGAACTCACTCACATTTGCAAAGTCCCCTTTGCCACATGAGGTAATATTCACAGGTTCTGTGGAGGAAGAAGTGAACATATTTTGGGGGGAGTTATTTAGCTTACCACAACAAGAAAGTAGAAACTGGAGGAAAAATGGGATAAATAGAAAATGTTGATAGTAAAGCGCTATACTTAAGCTCAACTATGTCGATGATTGCATTATATGTAAATGAGCAAATCGGTGCCATTACAAGACAAAGATTACCAGAAAGGATTAAACAAATGACACAAATATATGCTCCGTTCAAGAAATGCACTTTAAATACAGACATAGATAGAGGTGAAAGTAAAAGTTGAGGAAAAGAAGACATACAATATGAATTGTAAAAATAGGAAATCTGGCATGACTATAATAATATAGTCATAATATAACTCTACTTTGGTGAGCTTGGTGAGAGTTTGGCTAGAAAGTCATACTGATAAAGAGGAATATTTTAATAGTGATGAGAGGGTCAATCCATCAGGACAATAAGGTTATGTTCCTAATAAAAGAGTTTCAAAATGCAGCAAAAGAAATAGAATAAATGGAGTTGTAGGCAAATCTTCAAGCATACTTAAAATTGTAAGGCTCCTCTCTCAATAGCTATAGGGCAAATAGACAAAATTCTCTAAAGATACAGAATAGCTGAATAAGACCATCAATAAGACAAATCACATTTGACATTTATAGAACAATATACACAATAACTATAGAATACACATATTTATCAAGTGCACATAAAACACTCACTAAGATGACAAAAGCCTGAGTTATAAAGCAAGTCTCAGTAATTCCAAAGGGTTAAAGTAGTATAGTGTCTGCACAAATGGAATTAAAATAGAAAAATAAGAATATCAAAAAGTCCCTAAATATTTGAAAGCTAAACTCTATGTTAATAATTTACTCATGAGTCAAAGTAAAAGCCACAAAGAAAACCAAAATGAATAATGAATTTAAAAGCCCTGATAAAAGGAAATTGTATACATTTAGGTATTAGCATGGTAAAAGAAGAAAGATTTTAAATTAATGATATGATTTCACTTCACTTAGTGAAAGAGAAAAAATTAAACCTAAATAATGTAAAAGCAAGAAAATAACAAAAATTTATTTCTAAAATATTGTGTTGAATAAAAGAAGCCTGACACAAAAAGTTTGAAAGTGTGTTTGCTTAATTCTTCTGTATATTTAAAGCCCCAAAATAGGTAAAGCTAACCTGTGGTAATAGAAATAAAGCAATAAGAAATAACACCATCTATCTAGGCTTTCAAACCAAATTCATTGTAGTTTCTCTTCTCTCACTCTCAAAACCTACAGTGAATGAATCACTGCAACTCATTCCTTCTATCTTTTCAACCTTTTCCTTTAGTTGTTTCATCTTCTCCTGCACTGTTGCCATAGTAATCGAAGCCATGAATATATTTTGTCATGGTGATCACAGTAGTGGAGAGCCATCATTTCTTCATTCTTTTTATTCATCAAATATTAAGTAAATGACAACTCTGTGGAGATCCCTGTGATACTCACTAGGGAACACAAGAGTAAGAAAACAGATACGATTCCTGCTCCTATGAGGTTTATTGCCAAATTGTGAAAGCAGAAGTTATTCAAATAATCATACAAATAAATACCAAATAACTGATTTGTGAGTATTTTGTGGCAATCAGGTATGTAAAAGGGCATGCATGCTGATCCAGGAGGGTGAGGAAATGCTTAAAAGAGGGACACAAGTTGATTCTGAAAGTTGAATAGAACTTATTTAGGTAAAAATGATAAGGCACATTCCAGGGAGAGAAAACAATACCTTATCACCTTGAGAGGAGAGGAAGCGTGGTATTTTTAAGGAATTGAACAAAAGGAAAGATTAAGAGGAACACAGAAAGTGGAGGGAGAAAGTGGAAGAGGATGAGACCTGAGTACAAGTGTGGTGAGAAGGAAAACATGCAGGGCCTTGTCAGCCACAGCAATGATTTTCATCTTTAAACCAGGATGATCACATCAGAGGAGAAATATTACTATATTTTTAAACTACAACCTGTGTTTCCAATGCACACGAGGGACAGAGATAGGATGCTATTGTAGGAGTCCTGGTAGGGAAAACTGGTACTGAGCACTAGGTTTATGAAGCAAAGAGGACCAGATCATGCACAGATAAGAGAAAAAATAGACACAGCAAGGTGAAAGTTTGGATACCAGGGACATAGAGAACAGGAAGATATTGGTGATATCTGCATGCATTCTGGCCAGCAGAACTGGAAGGGTGCATCAATGTCTTCCCACAAAGAAATAGCCAGGAGCAGAAAAATAATACCAATTCAATTATACATAAATGCTTCAAGAACATAAAAAAGAAACAGCTGAAAACTCAATGTATGAGGTAAGCATTGTGTTCATATTAAAGCCAGGCAAATAAAATTCAAGAAAACTAGAAACCAATATCCTTTATGAACATATTTTCAAAATATTATTTAAAAATATAGAGAGTTCTACAAAATATAAAGTGATAAAATACCATAAACACCTGGGTTTCATACCAAGGGTGCAAAGTGCATTTAACATTGAAAATCAATTAGTGTAATTTACTTCCTTCTGAAAAAGGGCATCTATGGCAAAACTATAGTTAAAGTCATCTTTAAGTGGTGAAAATAAAATATTTTCCCCTAAGATAGAGAATAAGGCAAGGACATCTTCCTTTAAAGTTTTATTTACTGGTATTTACTAGTACACTAGAAATCCTAACTACTGCAACAAGGCAAGAAAAGGAAACAGAATATATAGTTAGTAGAAAGGACAAAGAAAAAAAATATATGCTCATACAAAATGATTAACTAAGTAGAATCACCTGAGAAATGAACCAAAAATAGCAGTTATGGGTATTTAGCATGGTTGGAGTACATAAGGTATCTACATATACATATTAGTATACCTTGCTTATGGATTGGAATACTTGATATTATCAATGTGAATATTTTTCTCAAAGTAGCTACAGATCCAACACAATACCAAAAAAAAAAAAAAAAAAAAAATGCTGGAGGCTTGTTGGACAGAAATTGACAAGTTAGTGTTAAAGATTTTATGTAAATGCAAAAAACCTAGATAGCTTATTTATAGAAAAGAAGGACAATGTCAAAATATTTATACAACCTGATTTCAAGACTGACTAGAGAGTCATAGCAAAATAAAGTGATATACAACAAAGGAGAGCCAGATAAATCAGTGAAAAAAAGCAGAAAGTCAAGACACTGAACCACCCATATGTTGTTAATTACTTTTCAAACAAGATACCAAGTTAATTCAATTAGAACAGAATATAATTTTCAGCAAATACTCCTGGAAAAATTGAGCCTTTGTGTGAAAAGAATAAAAATTAACCTGAATCATTACCTTCAATCGTGCATAAAATGTAACTCAAAATATATCACAGGCCTAAATGCAATAGCTAAAATCATACACATTCTAGAAGATAACATAGACATAAATCTTTGAAATATTGAGGTATGTAAATATTTATTGGACAAGAAACACACTCAGCATAAAATAAAAATTTGATAAAGTGGATATCATCGAAATTTAAAAATTCTGCTCTCCAAAGACATCCTGAGAATAATGCAAAGGAAAGATAGAACCTTGAAAAATTTTAGTAATGTATATATCTGGCAAATGCTTTAACTTATGGTATATAAAAATGTTACAATTCATGAAAAAAGAGAAAAATAACCATTTAAAAAGGGAAGAAGATAAACGCAAAATGAATTAAAGACCTAAATGTAAGGTTGGACTCTATAAACCTCAAAGAGGAAAACATAGGAAGATCACTCTTTGACATAAATCACAGCAAAATCTTTTTTGACCCACCTCCTAGAGTAATGGAAATAAAAACAAAAATAAACAAATGGGACATAATAAAATTTAAAAGCTTTTGCACAACAAAGGAAACTATAAACAAGATGAAAAGACAATCCTCAGAATAGGAGAAAATATTTGCAAATGAATCAAAGGACAAAGGATTAATCTCCAAAATATATAAACAGCTCATGCAGCTCAATATTAAAAAAACAAACAACCCAATCCAAAAATGGGCAGAAGACCTAAATAGACATTTCTCCAAAGAATACATACAGATGGCCAAGAGGCACAAGAAAAGCTGCTCAACATCACTAATTATTAGAGAAATGCAAATCAAACCTACAATGAGGTATCACTTCACACTGGTTAAAATGGGCATAATCAGAAAATCTACAAACAACAAAAGCTGGAAAGGGTGTGGGATAAAGGGAACTCTCTTGCACTGTTGGTGGGAATGTAAATTGTTCTAGCCACTATGGAGGACAGTATGGAGGTTCCTTAAAATACTAACAATAGAATTACCATGTGACACAGCAATCCCATTACTGGGCATATAACCAGAGAAAACCATAATTCAAAAAGACACATGCACCCCAATGTTCATTGCAGCACTGTTTACAATAGCCAGGTCATGGAAGCAACTTAAATGTCCATTGACAGACTAATGGATAAAGAAGATGTGGTACATATAGACAATGGAATATTACTCAGCCATAAAAAGGAATTAATTGGGTCAATTTGTAGAGATGTGGATGGAACTTGAGACTGTCATACAGAGTGAAGTAAGTCAGAAAGAGAAAAAAATATTGTATATTAACACATGTGGAATCTAGAAAAATGGAACAGATGAAGTGGTTTACAAGGCAGAAATAGACAGTTGTAGAGAACAAATGTATAGACACCAAGGGAGAAAAGCAGGGAGGTGGTGGTGGTAGGATGAATTGGGAGATTGTGATTGACATATATACACTAATATGTATAAAATAGATAAGTAATAAAAAAATTAATTAATTTAAAAAGGAAAGATTTTAACAGACCCTTCACAGAAGACTTTATGGGAAGTGCCAATAAATATTTGAAAACATGTTAAACATCATTAATCATCAAGCAAATGCAAATTAAAGTACATTGGGATACATATAATATTACTAACTCTTGCTGAAAAGACTGAAAACTCTCATATATTGCTTTTTTGGAGTATAAAATGTTATAGTCATCTTGGACAAACTGTTCAGTAATTTCTTATAAAGTTAACTATGCACTTACAAGGCCCTGAAATTCCAAGCTGTGTGTTTATACAAAGAAAATGGAAATCATGCTTATACAAAGATTTTACATGAATGTTTATAATAGATTTATTCATAATATCCCTAAACTGTCCACAATCCCAAAGCCCATATACATTTGGATGGGTCAATAAATTTTGGTATATCCATAAATGAAATATTACTCAGCAGTATAAAAAATATATTGCTAGTTATTTTAACAACATAGGTGAATCTAAAAAAAATATGTTAAGAAAATGAGCAGGACACAAAAGAGTACATAGTGCATAAATTCATATATAGAATATTCTAGGAAACAAACAGTATAGCTTGAGAGAATACAGAGATGTGTTTGCCCTAAGCTGAGAGTTGAGAGGTATGTTCATTGAAAAGGGCAGGAGTCTACTTTTGTGGTGATGAGAATGTTCCATTTATTAAGTGGAAGGGTGTTTATATGGTTATATCCCTTCATCAAAACCCATTAATTATAGCATGTGCTTTGTAAATTATTCTTCAGTAAAGTGTATTTTAGTTATTTTTATTTTATTTTTGCCCATTAATTTTTTTAACATCTTTATTGAAGTATAATTGCTTTACAATGGTGTGTTAGTTTCTGCTTTACAACAAAGTGAATCAGTTATACATATACATATGTTTCCATATCTCTTCCCTCTTGCATCTCCCTCCCTCCCACCCTCCCTATCCCCCCCCATAAGTTGTCACAAGGCACCGAGCTGATCACCCTGTGCTATGCGACTGCTTCCCACAATCTATTTTACATTTGGTAGTGTATATATGTCCATGCCACTCTCTCACTTTGTCCCAGCTTACCCTTCCCCCACCCCATATCCTCAAGTCTATTCTCCAGCAGGTCTGCATCTTTATTCCTATCTTGCCCCTAGGTTCTTCATGATCATTTTTTTCTTAGATTCCATATATATGTGTTAACATACAGTATTTGTTTTTCTCTTTCTGACTTACTTCACTCTGTATGATAGATTCTAGGTCCATCCACCTCACTACAAATAACTCAACTACTACAAAGCTACAGTAATCAAGACAGTATGGTACTGGCACAAAAACAGAAATATACATCAATGGAACAGTACAGAAAGCCCAGAGATAAACCTATGCACATATGGTCACCTTATTTTTGATAAAGGAAGCAAAGATATACAATTGAGAAAAGACAGCCTCTTCATTAAGTGGTTCTGGGAAAACTGGACAGCTACATGTAAAAGAATGAAATTAGAACACTCCCTAACACCATACATAAAAATAAACTCAAAATGGATTAAAGACCTAGATGTCAGGGTAGACACTATTAAACTCTTAGAGGGAACCATAGGCAGAACACTCCATGACATAAATCACAGCAAGATCCTTTTTGACCCACCTCCTAGAGAAATGGAAATAAAAACAAAAATAAACAAATGCGACCTAATGAAACTTAAAAGCTTTTGCACAGCAAAGGAAACCATAAACAAGATGAAAAGACAACCCTCAGAATGGGAGAAAATATTTGCAAATGAAGCAACTGGTGACAGTGGTTGGGAGTCCACCTGTCGGTGCGGGGGACACGGGTTCGAGCCCTGGTCAGGGAAGATCCCACAAGCCGCGGAGCAACTAGGTCCATGCACCACAACTACTGAGCCTGTGATCTGGAGCCCGTGAGCCACAATTACTGAAGCCTGTGTGCCACAGCTACTGAAGCCCATGCACCTAGAGCCTGTGCTCCACAGCAAGAGAGGCCACCGCAATAAGAAGCCCGTGTACAACAACGAAGAGTAGCTCCCACTCTCAGCAACCAGAGAAAACCCGCGTGCAGCAGCAAAGACCCAATGCAGCCAAAAATTAAATAAATGAATAAATAAAAAAAATCAATGGTCTATTTTAGTTATTTGTTAATGAGAATGAAAAAGAGGCCAACAAGACAGATAATACATGGAGAAAGAATAGAAAACAAGAAAGGAAGGATGTTACTCCCACAAAGCTATTACTTATTGACTACATGGCTATATGACACCTACAGTTCATCTCTTCTTAATGATGTTTCAAACTCTGATAAATAATGGGAGGAATTTTGAACCAGAGGTTGATATCTGCACTAAAGAGCTATATGCATCTACTAATATCTGAAGAAAGCAAAGGGAAAATGATTTTCACATATAAAGGGAATAGAAGTGGGCTTAACTTGAGATAAACCTTGTCTGTGTTGAGGGGCAGAACATAGCTAATTGCATGATGACCAGACTGTAGCCATGACATAAGTTGTTTCATCGTGAGCAGTACTAAATCTATGGCTAGCACAATTCCAAGAACTGGCCTCAAGAGGATGGAATTAACACTATTGCTCATAATAATCTACATCTTTGTGGGTATCAAATAATTGTAGCTTGTTCTGCCTGTATATGCAAACAGCCATCTACAACTATCAGCAAAGAGAAGCTACAAGTCAACATATTCCACCCTAAGAATACAGCACCCTATGTCAGCATGAATATACAGAAGACAGACCTTCGCCCATAATCCATAGAAATGGAATGATGCCTTGATAAGTGGGGATTTGTAAGCAGCTCTTGGCAGGAAAGAGCTCTCTGCAGGAGGCCACTTTTGTCTTGTTACTAACCTTAAGCCAGGTGCCCCCATGCTCTATTCATCCCAGGCCCTACCCTAGCACACCTTTCAGATCTTTTGATCACACAATACCTTGCCTAATCTGTTGGTTCTTTCTGTAGATCAAAGTAGAAATGAAGAATACTAACAGATAGCCAGATCTCTTCGCTAGCTCTCCCTTCAATAATTTTGTGAACAAAGTGTGTGAACAAGATAGCATTTAAATAAAGATACAAAAAGTCAACCATCCTGCACACATTGGGGAATGACAATGACTCTGACCCCCCCATCTCAATGATTGAGATTACTTCCCTTTTTCTCTTTAAAAATTTTCATGTCTGAGCAGAATCTTGGGAGGTGATTTTTGGGGGACACTGAGTCTACCATCCCCCCCCCCCCCACAGATTGCTGGCATTCTGATTGAAAGCAACTTTCCATTATACCTAGTTTGCCTCTCTCAAATATTGAGTTTTGAGTGGTGAGCAGCCGGACCTGATTCGGTAACAGAATTATTATGTGCTTTTCCTCTTGCTCTCAGCTCTGTTTGCATTCATGTTTTAGCACCAGATAAAATGGATCTTTGTTAGTTATAGTGTAATACACATACAGGTGTATTAACATCAAATGTGGGATAAAAACACAAATAATTGGATTTAGGAGAAAGAATCCAAGGGGTAAGAATAGTAGAGCATCTCAGAAGACCACTACCCACTTAATATACAGAAGAAATGGATTCACAGTGCAAGAGATGTATCCAATGCCAAGGGTATGATATGGCCCTAAAGTACAAATTTTCTTTTAACTGATATAGCTGCTTCTGAGAAAAAAAAAAAAGTATGTACTTGTACTATATAGAAAATGGGTCATTATTTGCTACAGAGTCCTCAGTAAGCAATAGTGATTTCTTTTTTCTTAACTCATTGTATTGAAGTATAATTGATTTACAATGTTGTGTTAACTTCAGCTGTACAGCAAAGTGATTCAGTTATTAGTATATATACATTCTTTTTCATATTCTTCTCTATTGTGGTTTATCACAGGATATTTAATATAGTTTCTTGTGTTATACAGTAAGACCTTGTGGTTTATCCATTCTATGTATAATATCAATAGTTTGCATCTGCTAATCCCAAACTCCCAATCCATCACTCCCTGACCTCCCTTTCCCCTTGGCAACCACAAGTCTGTCCTCTATGTCTGTGAGTCTGTTTCTGTTTCATAGATAAGATCATTTGTGTCATATTTTAGATTCCACATATAAGTGATATCATATGATATTTCCCCTTCTCTTTCTGACTTACTTAATTTAGTATGATAATCTCTAGGTCCACTGGAGTAGCTGGTGGGATTTTTCTTAGACCTTGGTTGTTAACATCTCTGGTCTACAGATGCTATTCTCAGTCTTCATCCCAGGTAAATGTTCTCCATACAATCTGCTTCTCCACCTGAGGTCTGTGTCTCTCTTGCCTGTGACTAGATTTTAATCTTGCCAAACAAAGCACGAAAACTGTCTCACCACATCTGCACCTAACTCTTGACTTGTCCCCTAGTTTTCTAGACCACAGCCGACATACATTAACACAGGGTCATATCTGCCCCACTTCTAGACTTGTGTCTCAAAGCCAGGAATTGAGTTGCAAGAAGTCTCTGGAAGGTGTAAAATTTATTTTTATCTCTCTTGGAAAATATAAAGGTTGAGGCTGAGAAAAGGATCTGCTTGTTAATCATGTAATCACAGTTAACACAGATATCCATGACTGAAACAGCTGTGCAAAGTGTTAGAGCCACATTCCATTAAATCCCATAGAGCATCTGTGCTCCTCTGTGCCATGTACCAAAATGTTTATTGTAGCTGTATTTATAATAGCCGGGACATGGAAGCAACCTAAGTGTCCATCAACTGATGAATGGATAAAGAGGATGTGGCACATGTATACAATGGAATATTACTCAGCTGTAAAAAGAAACGAAATTGAGTAAAGTTTATTTTAAAAGCTAGAAGATAAAAAATGTGTCATACTGGTTTCCTCCCTCTCCTTTCATAACTTTAATTTTACTCATCATGACTGTCCATTAGATTTATTTTTACATACCTTTCTGGTACAGTCACCTCTTTTTACCCGTGTTGCCAGAACCACAGACAGAACAGCCCATGCCATTTCTCACCAGGGCTAGAACAGGCTCATGAACTTCATGTCTTCTCCTCCTCACCCCCATTTCCTCTTGGGAGCTAGAGGAGGTTTCAAAGACCACATTGGTGATCAGGCTATCACTGAAAATCCTTCAGTGAGATGCTATTTTCTGTGTTAAATTATTAATTCCTTCACTGTCTCATAAAATTCTCCATGGTGTTTTTTTGTTTTTTATTTTTTGTTTTTTGCCTTCTTAACTATCCAAGCTACATCTAACAACTCTGACCTTCAAACTGTGTATTTAATAGGTGCTGGCGTTTCATTTTCTTTTTCGCTCTATGTTTTATCTTGTATGCAAGCTTTATACATGGTGATTTATTTACTGAAACACTCCCATTTGACCTTGTTCTTTATTACTCTATTATTCTTTAACCTTAGTTTATATCTCACTTCTCAAGAATAGCTTTCTCTGTCCTCTTGAAGAGTTAAGGTTTCCCTAATATGTGTTTTCATAGCTTATGTTTTTCTTTATTCCATTCATAACAGTTCTTTTTAAAGTACTTGTTTAATTCTTGTTATTCTCTAATCAGATGTTACCTTGTGAGGGAAAAAACACTGTGTACCATGTTTACCATAATAGTCTTAGAGCCTAGATCAGTTAATGGCACACCAGAGGCTGTTGTATAAAAAATAAAAAGAGAAAAGAAAATAAAAGAAAAAGAAAGTGATCTGATATTTCCCAGGGAACTCTTGGAGGGAGATTCTGAACATTTAAATTTCCCCCAAAAGTTAAACATAGAGTTACTATAGAACCCAGCAATTCCACTCATATGTATATTCCTAACAGCAAACATAGGTGTACACCAAACCGTGCACACATATGTTCATAGCAGGATCTTTCACTATACCCCAAAGTAGAAACAACTCAAATATCCAGCAAATGATAAATGGATAAACAAAGATGGTACATCCATAGAATGAAACATTATTAAGCTATAAAAAAACCCAAAAACTGAAGTACTGATACATGTTCAATATGGATGACCCTAGAAAACACTATGGTAAGTGAAAAAAAGCTAGTCACAAAAGGCCACATATTGTATAATTTCATATACATGAAATGTCCAGAATAGGTCAATCTATATAGAAAGAAGAATCGTGGTTGCCTGGGACTAGAGAAATTGGAAAGAAAGTAGGAGAATACTTGCTAAGGTTACAAGGTTTCTTCTAGGAGTGACGAAAATGTTCTAAAACTGATTGTGGTGATTCTGTGAACTGACTAAAAATCATAGAATTTTACACTATAAATGGGTAAATTGTATTGTATGTGAATTATATCTCAATTAAGCTGTTGCATGTTCCTCTCCTCCCCCAACCCATAAAAGGAAAAAGAATTGGGAGTTTTTTCTTACACCATAGGACACCTCACCTGTTGTCCCAACATAATTATTACTAGAGCCCCTTTCACTCTCAGAAATGCTCTGGGTTAGATAACAAATTTATGTCATTACCCTGTCACTATGTGATATCAGGCTGGTAGCTTGGCCACACTGGGCTTTGGTTTCTACATCTGTTAAAGAAGGTCTACAGAGTTCTGATCATCTCTATATTCCACCAAAATCTCCACTTGCCCAAGTTGCAGGAGTGTCTTTGTTATGTATCGAAAATCCTTGGAAAATACCTGAGTTTATGCTAAGGAGATGACTCAAAGATGGAAACTTCTCATGCCATAAAGACTAATCCTGTGATTAGAGAACTAGGGCTTTGAGTCATATGACATTGGCCCAACATCCTGGGAAAGGAGGGGATAAAGATTGGGTTCAAGCACACGGCTGTTTCACTAGGTCATGCCTGCAAAATGAAGCCCCACTTAAAAACACTGATGCTTGTGTGAGCTTACTGGTTGATGAACACATCCATGTACCAGAAGAGTGAGTGTTCTGATGGGGACCCCCATCAGAGTGTCCCTATGGGGACAGGATTCAAAAGGTCTGAGTTTGATACCCTCCCAAATTTTGCCCTATGTGTCTCTTGGTAGTTAGGGTCGGAATTGCACTGCAGCATAAGAGGCAACCTTAAGTCTACTAAAGGAATGAATAAACATGTGAAAGAACTGGAAAATAGAGTCTCTAAATTTCCATAGAGAATGGGAGTTTTCAAACAAAATCTCGCGGTAGGCAGATTTCTTAAATGTCTGCCAAGATCCTAGTCCACCAGTGTATCTGCCCCTCCTTTTGAGTGTGTCAAGAACTGCAGACATGATAGGACAGCACCCTTTGACAAGGTTACACAGCAAGACAGAGATGATGGGATAGTTGCTCCCGTTCTATTATATGACTCCATTTTAGGAGACTAGGGTCACACTTTCCTGCTGGCTTTCAAGAGATGAGCTGTGACTTTGTAAGAAGGCCATTTGTCTAGAACCTGTTTAGCCTCTAAAAAATAAAAACATCCCCCTAGCCAACAGCCAGCAAGAAAGCAAGGATCTCACTTCTACAATTGCAAGGAATTGAATTCTTCCAGCAACCTGAATGAGCCAGGAAGAGCACGTCATGCTCCAGATAACACAGCCTGCAGGCACCTTGGTCTCAAACTTTAAAACCCTGTGGAGAGTCTAAACACCCTGTGCCTGGACCTGGGACCTACAGACACTGTTAAATAACTGCCCCTACCACCCCCCCCAACTGACTTAGCAGTGACTTGTTTTACGAGCAGAAAACTAGCACCCTTCTTTTACAGCAAGCCACGTGGAAGAAAAAACAATGTTAGCAAGTTTGATGTTCTCTTTTACAACAAAAACTTAGAAAACAATTATTTAGTTGTGACTAAAGGAAATGCTATATGTTTTGATATTCAACCAAGTTTTGGAAAAATTTGATAACTTCTTATGAAGGGTAAAATGAAATTTTCATTTTCTCTGCAGCATCTTAAAATAGGTAGCTCAGAACCGAACAGTCACGTATAGAGTACTTTATACATGAAGAGGAATATGGAGGGAAACAAGCAGTCTTATTCACAACCTTTTTCTTCAAGTGTTTGATGCTTCCAGTTAGAAATTCTTATTTTAAAAACAACCAAAATTTAACAACAGTACAAATGTGAAATTTAGAAATCATGCTCTCAGGGTACCAAATTAGATGGCCCATTATGTCAATAACATAAAGCAATGCAAACAGAGAAACAAATATTTTCTAAGAATAAGAAATTATTATTTTTATTGAGTAATAATAAGAATTAATTAGAAGGTTTTAATAATGATTGAACTCACATAAATTTATGTGATTATGGTACTGAATATATGCCTTAACAACATTAACTGTCTTCTTCAACATTTTCACTTAGAAGCCATCTTGTGATAAATGAATTATCGCTCTTACTCTGAAATCTATGGTACAATTAATTCAATGTGAGATCAAGGAGTTAGCCAGGCAAATAAATTGCCCAGATGGTTTCTGCTGCACTGAATCCTTTTCATATAGCTCTTTTTTTTCTGCTTATGAAACTTGGATGATATTTAGGGTTGTGTAGTGCTTTTTCTAGGGAGCAAGGGGCATTCTGTTAAAAAAATCAAAGCTTACTCAGCGTGAACAATACCCTTGCACCTTGTTTAGGTATTTTAAGGTGTACGTTCTAGTTGGACCTCCTGTAATTGGATAAGCATGTCATCTATACCATCTATGATTTGATAACAACGGTGAACAGAATAAAGCTGAGGATGTTAACATGTCATTCAATTAGATAGTCCCATTTAGTTGGACATTTTTTCTTACCCATCACTATGATTACATAACCCATTCTATATTACCATCACCACAAGAACAGCCATAAATAAATCCTCAGGGAACTTGAACAACTAACTTGTTGAAATTCAAATAAGCTACAAATCCCAATAGGTCCTGGATGAAGTTGTGGCCTTATACAAATTCCTGGAATAGACATATAAAAACTAACCAAATAGTCCTGATTTCAGCATTCTTTGCAAGATTTACATAAGGGCTGTGTGACCAACCAATTTCATTCTTGTACATGAAGACGGTTTGTTGTTCACTTCAGCATAATTGTCTAGATTCAGATGTGTCTTTTTCCAATTTTTCTTTCTATGCAGTTATGTGTATTTTTTTCCTCCTCTTCCCAGTCCCTAGAAACCAAGAAAAAAAGATATTATGTCAGCATCCTACTTAAAAAGTTTGCCTACTTTCTACCTAGTTTCATTTTGTTACATTATTAATTTTAAATGTTAAAGGGCATATTTTTCTGTATTCTGTAATCACTTTAAATACAATATTTCAATCTGATGTCAGAATACAATTTTGACTGAAATTTAATTTTCCCTGATAAAATTTGGTAAACTTCTATTTATACACAGCCCCAGAGTTTCCCATACTTAGACTAGGTAAATGACGGCTAGGACAATGGTGTTATTTATTATGGTGCGTTATCCAATTGCACTGCACCTGTCTGGGTCAGGGGTTTACAATAGTGCAATGAAAATGGTTTGAAAGGGTCAGAGGTCTAATGTGTTAAGCCCATAAACAAAGACTGACCAGGGAGAGTGTTAATCCATGTTCATTAATTTTTGAATTCACATTCTGCAAGTTCATCCAAAAATTTATGAAGCATATCAGAGTTTGGCTTCCACAGTGATAGAGACATACTGAAACATATGGCTAGGGGGCAAAATAGAGTCCTTGTGCTGCAGAGGGCCAGGTGAAGTGCAGCACATCGGGACCTCCACTACTGCTGAGAGTCCAGCCACAGAAGAGGGACACTGGGCACTGTTTCTGACACCGTGAAAGGCAGAGACTCATTTCCAGTTACTCCCCAAGAGAACATCATTGCCCAAATTCAGTGGATTCTGTTCCTTTGAGCATATCTGTATGCACGATAATTTAAATCATGTAAAATCCATCTACCTTATATTTCCTTGTTCCCTGGTATAGATACATACATACACATAGATATGTTAGATATATATGCATGAACCACTGATCTGATGTATTATGTAAATTATAAAAAGCATACAAAATCTATTTCTAACAGCAAAAGCATATTTCATTTTATTTTACAATTTAGTAATGTTATAAACACTCGACACTAAAGCATTAAGTTAACAATCTTTTATTTTTTTAATTTTTTTGGTGGTACGCGGGCCTCTCACTGTTGTGGCCTCTCCCGTTGCGGACGGAGCACAGGCTCCAGACGCGCAGGCTTAGCGGCCATGGCTCACGGGCCCAGTCACTCTGCGGCATGTGGGATCTTCCCGGACCGGGGCACGAACCCATGTCCCCTGCATCAGCAGGTGGACTCTCAACCACTGCGCCACCAGGGAAGCCCCTAACAATCTCATTTTTAATGGAAATAAAAGCACTGAATATGATTATATTTGTAAAATCTTGGTTTAACCCTTTTGATATATACTAGTCTGGTTATTTTAATGTGGCACATTTTCCCTAGTGACTATTTTATCTGGAATGATAATTCACAAAGATATGAGGATTGAAATGGAAGACTGAATAATGATACACATTTTTCCATAAAATACACTATTATAGAGTATTTTACAAAAATTTAGAAGTAAATATTCATCTTGTTATGTTGAAAAAATGGAAAGTTACTTTAAAAAATAAAAATGTTGAAAGTTACTTTAAAAAATAAAAATGTGTACATAAAAATTCTTTATGTTTTTTAAAACAAATTAGAAAAGTGGAAAATGTTCAATTTATTTAAATGTTAAGATACAAGTTTTTCCACTGACAACACGTTCATATGACTCTGTCCATTGTCATACTCTATCTTACCTTTACAGCAGATGCTCCAGATCCAAAGTCTATACCCCACACCCACAGATCTCTCTGCTACTGATGCACTAGCTTGGTTTCCATTCCTAATATCCCAACCTGTTTTTCCCTAACTACCATCACCATTTTATTTGACATTCCTTAATTATTTTTTCATTTTGTCACTTTGCCACTCACCTCCTCAGGTCAGCCCTCCGAGAACACCCTGGCCTGGGCAGGTCCATCAAACTCTCTCTCAGGATCCAACAATTAATCACCTTGTAATCATGTGCATTTCTGCCCTTAGATTGTAAGGGGAGTGAGGATAGAGGCTGCTGTCTTTCCTGTTCACCAATAGCTTCTCTTCTCTAGTCCAATGGCTTTCACTTATACAGTAAATATAGTGTTGGACAAATTAATTATGAGACAATCCAAAGCAAAAGCAAAAAAAAAAAAATCAAAGATAAAGATGATTTACATTGTAAGAGAAAATTGAACCATTCTCATTATAGTCAAGTAGGAAAGAATTGTGCAAATAAAATAAGGTCTAACAAAACGTTCCCAGCAAGAGTGAAATGGAAGTAATAGTTTATATTCTTGACTGAACTCCTTTCATTGCATAAATGAGGGAAACAGGGATCTGTTTTACAGGTTTTCCTCAGCCTACCCAGCACTGAGATGACTGCTACACTCTGTGATAAAAGAATCTACACTCTGCATGTAGATTCTTAAATATATGGTTGAGCTTTCCATAAATTAAGAAAACTTTTCGGAAATCAGAGGCACATTCAGAGTATAATTCTTAGAGAGCTTTTTGTTAGCAAAGCCATTGTTGTCTTAGAAGCCCTCTGGGGATACCTAGGTAGTAGGGTTTAGAATTTATCTGGTTGGGCGGTGACAGGAGACAGAGTCTGAGTCTTGAAGGAGGGGGGCTCGTCTGAGACTCCCCAGAAAAACAGGAACTCTGTGAGGCATCCAAGGTGATAGCTTTCCAGGGTAAAATATTTACAACCCCCTGGCACATCACTGCCCTGCTCAAAACCCTCCAGTGCCTTCCCCTTCTCATACAGATGAAAATGTAAAAAAAAACCCAAAGGGAGCCCAACCATGGGACCTGGGCCATAGCCAGAGCCCGAGCTCATCTCCCACCACACTTACCCTCTCTCACGTTGCTGCCCAAACTCAGACTCTGTTCACCAATGCCTAATAGAAACACGGATACAGAGCTTTAGGTGAAGTAGAAAAGAGTAGCTTTATTAATTTGCCAGGCAAAGGGGGCCACAGCGGGCTAATGCTCTCAAGACTGCATGACCCACGCTGGAGGGGTTAGTGAGGAGTCTTACAGTGTTCAAGGAGCAGGGCGTGATCAGCTCGTGGATAATTCTCGGATTGGTTGGCATCAAGGTGAAGTTCCAAGCATCATCAACTTTCTGGTTCTAACCAGCCTAGGGTCCATGTGCTTAAGGTCTGCCATCTCCATCTGGTGAGGGTGTGCTTCCTGTAAAAGCAGCTTAGGAATATGTATCAGGCCTTTATCTGTATCTTTCCAAAAACTGGGGGTTCGGTGATTCCGTGATGTGGCAGATTTATAGTCTTAATTGTTACCAGTTCCCCAGCCCAACAGCTCTTCTTTGTTTCTATTGATACATCTTTACATTTCCCATCATTCACTCTTGAGTCAACCTTTTACTACAAAAGAAAAGGACACGGGGGCTTGCTCACATTTCAATTCCACTCCTCCACACTGATCTGGCTTCTACTGAAATTGGCAAGTTTACTTCCACCTCAGGGCTCACACAATTCTATTTCTTCTCCTAGTAATGTTTATTTTCTCAGAAGCATCCCTATATTCTTCCTATCACTTCATCTTGGTATGTGATAAAATGTCGCCCCCAGACAGAATGTTCCTGAATACCCTGTACAAAGTAACATACTCAAGCATCCCCTAGCATTTAAACCTGCTTCATTTTTCTTCAGGGTACATAACATTATCTATTATCTTGTCCCATCATACCATGATATTATGTATCGTATTAGTGTATTTATTTCTCCTTCTAACTCTGACACATGATGGCAACTCTTTCCTGTATCTCCAACTACAGTAAAGTGTCTGACATGCACGTGGCATTTAGTAAATATTTACTGGATGAAAGGGATTTGGGTCATTTGGATTCTATTTTGCTATGACCTATGGCAACAGCCCAGTATAGTTTCCCTCCAAAGGGAACGAAAGTGTTGCCTTAGACCATCATTAAATTATCATATGCAAAAATGATTTTAAATGCTACTTACAAAATTCCACATGTATTTAACATTTTCCTAAGGGCTAAAGATATGCACAGTTATGTGAATTATCTGTGTTTCTCATAAATAAGACAAGCTCAGCTTGATTTGTCTTTTCTCTTAATTCCCCCTATTTTTTATAAAATGAATTTTAATTCACCTTTATTTTAACATAATAAACTTAATAATTTTAAAACTTTGTATCTGTTTTAATTCAATGGTTAGGACTATGAAAGAATTTTATTAAAATCTCTACTAAACTATATTTTCATACTATTTCTTCCTTTGTGTTTACTTTTTGCTTCATGCCAAATTATTTCCCTAGAATTTTTCTTGTTGCTATTGGTAAATCCACCTTTGGCTAGATGATCATTGCTTCACAGCTATGTGTCTATTGTTCCTGGTCTCATAGGATGTTCTCTGTAACCTTATCGCTCTGTAGTTTCTCTGGGCTATATATTTGAACTGAGTCTTGTTGTTAGGCACTTTTAATTTCTCACACCTTATCTCTTCATAGATTGCCTCTGTCTTTCTCTCAATCCCCTGCTGCAAGAACTCTCCTGAGAAGGATGCTTGAGTTCTCCAGCTCTCCTCTATATCTCTAAACTTCTTATTTTCCATGAAGTAATTTGTTTGAGGCACATGCTGGATACTTAACTCAGTACTGTTTCCAGCTCAATATCAATACCTCCCTCCAGATTATCATTGAACTGATTGTTCCAAGGGGATTGAATTAGTTTCTTATTGCTGCTGTAACAAATTACACATATTTAGTGCCTTATAACAACACAAATTTGTTATTTAAAGTTCTGGAAGCCAGAAGTTCAAAAAGCGCTTCACACAACCAAAGTCAAGGTGTCTGCAGGGCTGGCTCCTTCCGGAACCTCAAGGGGAGAGTCTTGCCTTTCCTGGGCTCCAGAGATACCTGCATTATTTTTGGTTCAGTATCTTTCCTCCATCTTCAAAGCCAGCAATTGTGTCATCTGGACCCTCTGCTTCCACCACCACACCTCCGTCTCTGATTCTTCTGCCTTTCCTTGCCCTCCTATGTACTATGTGATTACAGTAGGCCAACCTTATAATCCAAGATAATCTCTGATGCCAAAATCCTTAATTTAATAACATCTTCAAAGTCTCTTTTGCCATGTAATGGAATAGATCAATGGGATCAGGGATTAGGACATGGATAACTTTGAGGAAACATTATTAGGGGAAAACTGGACAAAATTAGGTGAGCACCCTGTCTCCTTGTAAAATTACAAATTAATTAGACCTCCCTTTCCTTCCTTCCTTCCTTCCTTTCTGCTTTCTTTCTTTTTCTCTTTCTTTCTTTCTTTCTTTCTTTCTTTCAAGTCTGATACAGAAAGATTCAAAATGCCATCATTTTATTTGAAATATTTTTGACATAGTTCATTTATTTTCTATATAAAATTATGTTAAGATACAATCAGAGGGGTTCGATTCCTGGTCAGGGAGCTAAAATCCCACATGTCTCGCAGTCAAAAAACCAAAACATAAAACAGAAGCATTATTGTAACAAATTCAATAAAGCCTTTAAAAATGGTCCACATCAAAAAAAATCTTTAAAAAATAAGGAAATAAAATATGGATTTTTTAAAAAGATACAATCAGATACTCACACCACTTTATGACTCCTTAGTGGTGACATCTGCCTTCCTGACCTATTTTAAAAGTCTGAGCAGAAAGGAGGGAGCCTTCTCCTCCAAAGGAAGAGAAGTTGAGAGAAGTTAGTCACTTGTCAAACTCTGTGTATGATGGGTCATTGTTTCTCCCTTGGGGTAGACCACTACATTGGTGACCCCCCAAGGAGCCAAACTTCCCTATATTCATGCCCTTGGTTAGTCCTTACCCACCTTGACCCTGGGCTTGGCCCTCTGACTTACTTTGGCAAAGTTGCTGTTAACAAGAGTGATACAAGCAGAGGACAAATGGTTTTTGTGAACTGAGACTTGTTTTCTTAGAACATCCCCTCTTGAGGTCAGGTGCCATCCTGTAAAGAAACTGGGGTTCAACTAGTGAATAATGAGAGACTATGTATAGACAGATCTTGGATTTGAAATGTCTTCTTGGAAGTTCCACTCTTCCCTGAGCTCCTGGCTGAATGCAAATGCAGGTGATTTTGGCACTAGCACATGGTGTGGAAGCACTGCCCAGCTGAACCCAGTCAGTATCACTGGGTTGCAAGAAACAATAAATCTTTGCTGTTTTATGCCACTAAATGTTGAAGAGGTGTGATATAAAGCAGCAGGTAATTGAAGGACCCCCTGGCAGTATTATCTTCAGTAATATTTTTTTTCTCACTGAGTGCATTGTGAGGCTGGCCCAAGTGAGATATTAAAACATGGCACCCATGACAAAAATCTTCATGTCAGTTGATGTAAGACAGACATACCATAGAAGAGCTCATATTTTAATTTCCTTCCTTTTTAAATTTACATAAAACATCTCATGTAAGTAGGATTTTTGTAAACTTCTATATGCATGGACTCCCAGACGTTCCTCATATTTCACATGTCAAATAGATGAGCTTTTATTCTTCTATGTGGAGTTGTTCTCAGGTTGAAAATTTCACCCCTTGATTTTTTTCTCCCAAGTGAGAACATATGTATGCAATTCTCTTTATGTTACAGAAACACTTCATTCCTTCCATTTTGAAAGATAAATGAAAGCAGGAGATGTTTCCTTCAGGCTCAGCAACCATAAAATTCAGACAAATATTGACATTGATTTTGGAAATGAAGGGCTAAGTTTCCAGGAATGAGTGTTTTTATACTTACAGCTCAGAAACCATCCTTCACAGTATTAAATCTGTTTTTAATTGGTATTTATATTGTTGGCCATTACAAGTAATATCCAATTCTACCCTCTCCCCTTCTTAGATTAACATACCCTAGAGTGCAAGATGAGAGATTTCCATATCAGTAGTGTCAGATTAACATGACCTGTAAACTAAAATAGCACATCACTCCTGTTGAGTCACAGGATCATCTTTGACTCCTGCAAGAGCACCATTTTATTAAACCAATAAGATAGGACTATTATAGCGTCTCCATAACGTTTTAGCTCACAGCCATTACAGGAGCACGAATAATAAGCATAGTGGGTTTAATTAAATTGACTAAGTACGTTTGACCCAGCGTTAGAATTATTCATTTTTTATCCACCTCAGTATAGGGAGACAAGGTGGCACTCGTCTCAAAGCAAAGCCGGATAATTTCATAGGGCCTACTGTGCACAGGAGTCTAGGGCCTTTGGGTTAAACAATGAAAGCAAACGTATTGTATCTCATGTACTGATACACAGGCAGTTTCATTACAGAGAACAATATAATGGATGCAAGTCTAGGCTCCGGAGTCATAGCACCCGGATCAGTTCCCAGGTCTGCTGCTTTTAAGGTCAGTGATTTTGAGCAAGTTACTTCAACCCACTGTTCCTCAATTTCTGAAATTCTAAAATGGTATAATAGAACCTGCCTTATAATATTATCATAAGTTTTTAAGTGTATTCATAATATGTCCCCAAAAGCACTCAAAAATATCTTACAGTTAAGTACCCACTATATGTTATACATTATCATTTCTTTTCTAACATTATTACTAAAGTAATTTAATCCTTCGGAAAAATAAAAGTGAACATGGACTCTTTCCTAATGAAGTTTCCCTTGTCATGAGAGACACTCATTGGCCCAGACAACTCAACAAAGCATTATTTGATGTTCAACAAGTTATGTGATTTCCCACCATAGTTATGAATTTCAAGTCACACACATTCATTGGTTGGGGCCATTCTGGAAAAATAACGTTTAAAAACAATAATATTATCAGAATGAAAAAGATTGGAGGGCTATACTGGAAAGGAAAACAAAGTAAAGTTTTCTTAATTTCAAATGGTTGAGTGGCCTTACTCCTGTAACCATTTAGTATATAGTCAGTATTATTATAGGCCTGTATGGCTTCTAAAGTACAGGGTCCTTATAAACTCTGATGTCATTGGAACATAATATTCAGAAAAAAATGAACATCCCTTTTATAAGTTTCTTTGAGCTGCCACAACAAAGTACTATGAACTGGGTGACTTAAAACAGCAGAAAATAATTGTCTCACAGTTTCAGAGACTATAAACAAAGAGTCAAGGTGTCAGCAGGTCCAAGCTCTCTGAAAGACACGGGGGGAAAATACGGCCCAGACATTTCTCTTAGCTTCTGTATCACCAACAAGCTTTGGTATTACTTCACTCACAGGTCTCTGCCTCTGTCATCTCCCTTGGTTTCTGTGTCTTCACATGGCCATCTTCTTAGAAGTTCCACCATTCATGTGGGATTAGGGCCCACACTACTGCAGTATGACCTTGACTTAAGTAATTATATCTGCAACAACCCTATTTACAAATAAGGTCATATTCTAAGATATGAAGGTTAGAATTTCAACATATCTTTTTATGGGGACACAATACCACCTCTCTAGCAAGAGAGCAAAGAGGAATTCTTGGTCCCAACAGAACAAGAAAAAAAATTCCTGGCAATTTTGCATCGATACACTGCAGATTTTATAAGACCATGTTAGGCAGATTGATGACAAGAGACTCCATGTCCTATCCACATTTTGGACTGGCCCATCTGACTAGCAAAAGACATAAAATATGAAACAGACAAACCCTACTTCCCCCAACTCAATGTTTTTCTGTGATTTTGTGCAGTTCTCCTAGAGTCTAATCATGTTTTTACATTCTCATATGGTGGAGTGAAGGAGTCCCATGCTTTGACATTTGCCATGTCCATTTTTTAAGTGTCTTGCAAAGTATACTCTATATAAAGTATATGTACTCTATAAAAAGTATACTCTACTCACCCAAATATAGTAACTCCCCTACATACAAATGAGTTCCATTCCGAGAGTGTATTCATTAGGTCCAATTTGTTCATAAGTCCAACAAAATTAGCCTAGGTACCCAACTAACAAAATCAGCTATATAGTACTATACTGTAATAGGTTCATAATAATTCCATGCAAATAATACATAAAAAACAAACACAAAAATAAAGAAAACACTTTTAATCTTACAGCACAGTACCTTGAAAATTACAGTAGTACAGTACAAGAGCTGGCATCCAGGGTTTAGCATCGAGTGAACAGGCAAGAAGAGTTACTAACTGGAGGAAGGAGAGGAGGTGGGAGATGGTAGAGCTGAAGGATCATCAGCAACAGGAGATGGAGGGCAAACCACAATTTCACTTACACCTGATGTTGATGGAACGTTTACATCTTTGAAAGCTCGCAACTTGAAGGTTTGCATGTAAGGCACTTACTGTAATATGACTATACCGAGCATCTACTGTTAGCCATTTAAATAAAAGCCTCTTATACAAACAGTCTGTTAGTTTGGGGGAATAGAATCAAGAAATAATTTCAGTATGAAATTGGAGCACAGCTATGATCTGGATATAGACAGGTACATGGAAATCCTCTGTTCTAAAATTCCTAAGCCTGTCTTTACAGTTTACCATGGGGAGAGTTTTCCTACTTACATCCAATTTAGGGCAAATTTCCATGCTTGTTACTCATAGAAACAAAGCTTATTAATTTTTTAGGGACCTTCTCATTAAGTTTTCTTCTTACCATTTCAGTCTAATTAAGCTATCTTCCCTCTTTTATCTTTCAATCACGTCCCTTTGCACAATCATGTTGTCCCATTTACATTTGATTGTACACTGAAGCCAGAACAAGGATGCCTCAGTGAACTTCAGAATTTTTTAAATCATTTGTTAATTAAGTGTGGTAGCCTTACTTCTGAAGTTTCTCATTTACCATGGCGTGCGTATTTGGACAGTATGATCTAATTCTTAATGTTTGAATAAACTTTAACAAAGGAAGAAGCAGAGTCTGACCTCTCTGTCTTGGCAGTGACCCGGCGTTCCAAGTCCCAAACACAACATCCCTATCAGGGATTAACTCTCGTGATAAGAGCTTATTCTACCTTCCTAACTTCCTCACTTCAAAGATGATGAATATTGCTTAAGTCACATTTTACATATTCGTCTCTCTTTCTACATTTAAATATGACTGGTTCAACAAAGGAAAGACAATTAGAAATTTCTTCCTGACCACATTCTGCAACTCTTTATAATAATCACATGAGTACGGCCAAAACTGTTACATTTAACTCAGCTTCCCTGTAACCAGTGTTATTTTCACCTGTAATATGTTGTGATCCTAACTCCAAACCCCAATATGTTTAATATTGATCTATTTACAACATTTAAAAAATTCCAACGATAACTCCATAGTTGACTAATACGTGCATTTTGGACTAGTATGTGCATTTTATTCAAATCTTGCCACTAGAAGTTTTCTTCCATACGGGAAAATTGAACAATTCCTTTGGATTTTAGAGCATCTCTTCAGAGCACACCACATTTTAAAAATAATGAAACACACATGAAAAAATAAAAGGAAGAAAAGGCAAGAATTAAATTATTATCAATGACATATCAGAGAAACACGTTTTACCCACAACAAGCAAACTTCACATTTACTCAAGAGCCTGTTAGGATCCAGGTTCTTTCACAACCTTATTGTGTAAATTATCTATGGCCACACAAGAATTCCCTCACACTCGTTGGCTTAAAACAGTGTGCATTTTTATCGCATGGTACTGTGTCAGGAGTCTGGGCACAGCTTAGCAGGGTTTCACAAAGCTTCAGCCAATGTGTCAGCCAGGCTGCATCTCATGTGGAGGTTCTTGGTGGGGCAACCCCTCCATACCCTCTCAGTCTGTTGCTGGAATTCATTTCCTGGCAGTGGTAAAACTGTGAGCACACTTTTGGGCTGGTTGTCAGCTGGAGGCTGCCCCCAGCTCCTGGATACCAGCTCATCGCCATGTGGGCCTTCCAACATAACCACTTATTTCTCCAAAGTCAGCTAGGGAAAGAGGCTCTCTAGTGAATCAGCTGTCTGGCAGATTTGTATGGACGTCACATAATCATGGAAGTGAAATCTCATTCCTTTGCCGTGTTCTATCGATGAGAAGTAAGCTGGAGGTCCCTCTAATAGGAGGAAGAAAGGATATAGAGGTGTAAAACCAAGGGGTGGAGATCACAGGGCTGGGTAAGAACACTCTAGTGTTTGGTCACCACACCCATCAGGTAGGTTAGTGCACCAGAATATTAAATACTTTGGAGGGGAGTTGGTCAAACATCAAAAATTTGATATTTGCCAAGCCCATAATTAGATAATAGATTCCGTTTATAAGAAAGGGGGAAAACATTTCAGAAGTCAATGAGACAGACATCTGTCAAAAGGCTTTCCAAAACAAACCCTTTATTTTATATTCAAGTTATATTAAATGATAACTAATATACCTCCGCTTAACTCCTCAGATTTCTATTATTGATATCTGAGGTCTCAAATGTCTGAAACATTTGCGCAAAACTAGGAAATCAATTTTACCCAGTGCCCTCATTGCAGACAGACCACCATCATCCTGCTTTTTTTTTGCTTTTGCCTCAAACTGCCAAGATGGTTGAAAGTAAGGATATACACATACACTTTTTATTTTCATACTTATAAAAGTGAAAATCATGTCCCCTCCCATCCTTTAAAAAGGTCAGACAAGATACAAGAAGGAGTGTTTTCACAATACAGGGTGAAGTATGAACATTCTCCTGCATCTTACACTTTCATCTGTCCACTTTCTGGACATTACATACCTCTTATAAAGGAACTAGGACAGCAAACTCCTGGCTGCTCCCTGTCCCTGTGTGGTTGGCAGGATGGTCAGGCCTTTGGGTTCACAGGCTTATCTAGCCATCCTCAGATTATTCACTGTAATGGGTTTTTAATTTAAAAATCAACATTTTCAATATCCTGTATCCTTAGGTTCTTCATGACATTTTTTTCCCTTAAATTCCATATATATGTGTTAGCATACGGTATTTGTGTTTCTCTTTCTGACTTACTTCACTCTGTATGACAAACTCTGAGTCTCTTGACTCATACCCTCTTACATTTATTTTTATAATTTCTTGGCTTTGCTTTGTCTCCTTGAGGACTCTTTTCACTCTCATCTCATGGGAAGCATTTTGAGGTTGCACAGACACTGGAATGAAGACACTTCATGATATGTAAATAAAGCAGCGATGAAGCAGGCCCTTATTTCATGATTTTGGACACAGATTGTTAGTGTGACCATCCATCTTTTTGAAGGATTTGAGAGAAGGTGTGAGAAAACGGATGTGTGACATTTGGTGATGATCCTCCTGTAACTGACACGTTTCTAAGGCAGAATGTCTAGAGGGAGAGCTTCCAGATGAGATCCCTATGACATAGCACCCAATGAAGAGTGGGTCCCACTGGAGGCTGTGGGTGGGGGGAGTGGTAGCAACCTCCAGCTGTGAGCTGGCAGAAATCCAGTGTTTCTGGTCAGTAGAGGTGCATTCCTTGTGTTGAGTTACTGCTCTGACAAGAGGGCTGTGTCTGCTGCTTGACCTCTGCACAGAAGGAGAGAAGGTTGGTAGACACATCTGAGAATTTTCAATGCCTAAATTTTAAAGTATTTTTCTGAAGTTCCTTCAGAATAAAATATATTCCTTGTTGAATTTGCATACTTTTCACAATGGAATTTTTATAACCTTTTGAAATTTTAGTTTATAATTTTATCTCAATTAGAATCTTCCCCTCTGTGTGTGGGTGTTTCTGATGGCTTTTCCACCCTTTCTCTAGGTTCAGACCTCCTTGACCTTCTCCCCACCAATATTCCCAGTTCAACATCAGGCCTCCACTGAAGGTGCAGGATTCAAGTGGTGGGGTTACAAGTCACTGGGCAATGGCACAGATTCTGATTACGTGTTTAGTGGTTATTTCTCCTCCCTCTTTCTACCTCAGGCAGTAGCTGCATAAATTTGGTTTGTCGTCCTTGTAGTAGAAACCTCTACTGTTTAAACTGGGGCTGTTGGGAGGTGAACAGGGGTTTTCTCCCAGGATCCTTCTTCCTATCCACTGTAATTACCTGACTTTTCTTCCAGTTTTATTGAGATATATTTGACATAGAGCACAGTATAAGTGTAGGGTGTGCAGCATCATGATTTGACTTACGTACATCGTGAAGTGATTATCACAATGAATTTAGTGAACTTCCATCCTCTCATGTGATACAATATTAAAGAAACAGAAAAGAACATTTCCTTGGGATGAGAATTCTTAGGGTTTACTCTCTCAGCAACTCTCCTGTATATTATACAGCAGAGTTAACCAGAGTCATCGTGTTGTTCCTGACATTCTGAGCACCTATCTATCTTATAACAGGAGCTTTGTACCTTTTGACAAACTTCGTCTAATTCAAATTTCATCTACACAGCATAGTGGTTCCGTATTGCTATATATTTCAAAATGATCACCATGATAAGTCTAGTTGTCATCTGCCATCATACAAAGACATTAAATTTATTGACTATATTCCCTGTTATCTGACTTTGATTCTAGCCATCCTAGTGGGTTTGAAATGATTTCTTCTTGTGATTTTGATTTGCATTTCCCTAATGACTAATCATTTTGGGTATTTCTTTATGTGCTTATTCATCATTTGTATATCATCTTTGGAAACATGATTATTCAGATTCTTTGCCCATTTTTAATTTGGATTTTCTTTTTATTTTTACGTTGTTTTAGTTCTTTTTAAATTCTAAGTCCTTTAAAACAAGTCCTTTATCAGGTATATGATTAGGAATTTTTATCTCTCATTCTGTAGGCTATCTTTTCATTTTCTCAATAGTGCTCTTTAGAGCACAAAAGTTTTTAATTTTGATGAGGTCAAATTATCTTTTTTTTTTTTTAATTTTGTTGATCCTGGGTTTGGTATCATACCTAATCATTTGCTAAGTCCAAAATCATAAAGATTTACTTCTATGATTTTTTCCTAATTGTTTTATTGTTTTTCCTCTCATATTTAATTTTTTGATAAATTTCAAGTTAATGTTTGTATACAGTATGACAAAGGGATGACCTTCATTCCTTTGCATATGGCAATCCAGTTTATGCAGCACAATTTTTTGGAAAGACTATCATTAGGTCTTGAAAGATCTTAGCACTTGTCAAAAACTCATATACCTATATCTATAGCTATGTCTATACCTACATCTATATCTATACTTACATGTACACATATAGTTATACCTATATATGCCCATATATATGTAGGGAGATATATATATATATATATATATATATATATATATATATATATATATATATATATATCCCTATAACCATATTTATATCTATGTCTTTACCCTTACTTATATCTATATCTATACTTACATATATATACCTATATCTATACCTATATATATATCCCATACCTATATCTCTATGTCTATACCTTTACCTATACTAATATCTATCCATCCATCTACCTCTATCATCTACCTATTGAAAGAGACAGAAAGAAAGATTAAAGACTTGTCTCATGGGATTGTGCAGTGTCTGGCAAGTCTGAACATCACAGGACAAGCTGACAGACTGGAAATTCAGAGAAGGGTTCACGTTGCAGTCTTGAGTCCAGATTCCACAGGGCTTGAAAATGACAGGGTATCTATGTTGCAGTCTTCAGGAAAAGACTTGTTCTTTGGAAAAATTGGGTTTTGCTCTTAAAGCCTTCAACTGATTGGATAAAGTCCACCCATATTATGGAAGGCAATCTGCTTTACTCAAAGCAGATCTGATTTCAATGGTAATCACATGCAAAAAATACCTTCATAGCAACATCTAGACTTGTGTTTGACCAAACAACTGGGCACCATAGTCTAGCCAAGATGACACGTAATATTAACCATCACAGAATTTTTTCTTGTTTCTGAACACAGATAGCAGTCACTGTACTGTCCTTTAACTTAACAATTGTCAATTATATTGACATTGTATCACATTGTCTCTTTTATGATTAAAATAGTTTATTAATAAACTTCTATGTGCAAACAAGGTGAGACAACATAGATCTATGTTTCTGTATTCCCAATTGTAAGGATTACTGATGACATGTATCTCTAAAATGTACTATGGTCCTGATCAGAAATTTTCAAAAAAATCCCTATTGCCCAACTAATCTCATTGTCTTTTTATGGTTGACTACATGAGGGTTCATAAAACTATAACCCACATCACCACCTGTTTTCGTAAATAAAATTTCATTCAAACACAGGACACCTATTCATTTAATAACGTCTATGGCAACCTACCTGATAGAACTACAGAGTTCAATCATTAGAACAGAGACAGCATGGCTTGCAGAGACAAAAATATTTACTACCCGTACTTTTACAAAAAAGTTTGCCAACCTCTATTGTACACTATAGCACTAATCCATTATTTCAGAACTCTACTGTACATATTGTCCTAACTGTGCTTTCCCACATTTTTCAACTTTCACCCAAATTTCTCCTGCAGGGATGTCTTCTCTTTGCCTCATCTGTAGTAGACTAAAATTATACTTTTTATCAAGTCCATCTCAAGTAATGTCTCAATCCCATATGGCTTTTCTTATATTTAGATATTCATTGGTCTTTTTTCCTACCATCTTTTTACCAAAGACTATTTAAATATTTTTATCACCTTTGTTTTACCTTTTATTTTCTTATTATTATTCATTTGTCTTATTTCTCTTTTTAAGTGGTATTCTCTGTAAAGATAATGTGTTCATCTTTGTATTTACTGTAATTTCTAAGTTATCTGTGTACCTTGCAAATAGTAATTGAAACTAATTTGTTGCACTGAATTAATGTCTATTAAACTGTATTGGATTAATTGTTATATGTGTTAGCCATTTTCCTGGGCTCTTTAGAAGAAGACTTTTATAAATAATATTTAGGTAATAGGAAAGCATTTTCCCTAGTTGAAGCAGGGATCAGAGATTTTTTTCAGTAAACATTCAGATAATAAATATTTAAGACTTTGGGGATCACAAATGCCTCTATGTCCCTGTCATATGTTCTACTTTTCTTTAAACTTTAAAATTATACAAAAATCAAAAACCAAAAAATATTCTCAGCTCATGAACAGTACAAAAACAAATCCTGTGAAAATTTAGCCTATTGGAAGCAAATCTTTGTGTCCTTCCTTCTCATGTGCACTCAGATTTGAGAAGCACTAATATACAGCATTTGTCAAACTGAACAAAATTCAGTGGTTGAAAGATGCTGTATATGTAGAACTTGTCTAAATATGCATTCTTGTACTTTAGGCTGTTTTAATGTAGACCTTTAGACACTTCAGTATACCTCTGAATAACACCATTTATAAATAAATGCTTGTAAGACATAGTAGGGAATAAGTGCACACACACACACACACACACACACACAAAATTATTTACAAACCTATAATGTAGATCTGCACGTTTTAGGGCATTATAGTTTTCTGGGCATTTCTACTAAGACTTTAAGTAACACATCTTTATACTTCATTTTGTTTTGTTTTGTTTTGTTTTGTTTTTTTGCGGTATGCGGGCCTCTCACTGTTGCGGCCTCTCCTGTTGCAGAGCACAGGCTCCGGACGCGCAGGTTCAGTGGCCATGGCTCACGGGCCCAGCTGCTCCACGGCATGTGGGATCTTCCCAGACCGGGGCACGAACCCGTGTCCCCTGCATCGGCAGGTGGACTCTCAACCACTGCGCCACCAAGGAAGCCCTATACTTCATTTTGAAAGCAGAGCATAATTTAAATGTCAGGAGTGGGCTCCTAGTGATACTTGGCTCATTTAAGAGAAACAGTATTCTTGAAGTATCACAGTAGGTTTGTTTTTACTTAAAGACAGCTCATTTGTACCTAAAAGGTAAAATTTGTTGACCAAAATTTATAGCTGTAGCAGTTTTTGATTTGATCACTACATCATCCTCTTGAAAAGGATAGTTTGGTGCACTTTACCAGAGATTTTCTGAGGACCACTTGAAAAGGAGTGATAAAAACTCCTTTGCATTTTCCCCTCAGGTGTTCCCTGAATAGTTAAATTAGTTGTGAATTTTTTTATTTGCTATTCAGACATGTCGATCCATTTCATTAGTCATCAAGCATTAATTATCAGATTATCACTACACAAATAAACTCTTTAAAAAAGACTACATCAAAGAAAATTTTAAAGAGTGAAGATGTGGAAGTGATAAAAATAATGATCATATCCACACATAATACTGAGAAATCATGTTGCTTAGTGAAATTGCATTCTTTATGTCTTCCTGTTAAAATGATTATAAACACCTTTATTCTTTCTTCAACATTCTCATTTTACTTTATTGCAGCTCATTATTTGGCTGAGAAAAGACTTATTTATCAACAATAAATTTTGAGTTGTGCAAGGTACCCATCATTATAAGAAGTTGGGTGTTTTTTTTTTGTTTGTTTTGTTTTTTTTTTTTGCCCATAGCCAGTAATTTTGAGAAGAGTACCTTTTAAAGATGTACAATGAAAATGTAGAAGCAGTTGTGAGACTATAATATTCAGAGTTACACAATGATTCAGATAACCATTTAGAAATATACTGAATAACATTCAAAATCATTTTAATTTTTAAATAAATATTGCTATGTCTAGAACAATAAAATAAACCTTACATCCATTTTACAGAGTGTATAAAATTGAATCTAATCATATACAAATAGCATGTTGAGTTAAATAGCCTAATTAAAAGTATCATTATATCTATCAGGAAAAAAAATAGAGAAGCACTTTTAAGAAAATCAATAAGTTAAAAGAGATGAAACATTTTTTTAATTCAAATTCCTATGTGACCAAAACTAAAAAGTAATGGTGAAATAGAAGGGAGAACAAAATAACAGCACAGACACACCCATCTTTTATCAAATTCATCATCAACTTTGATTATTATTAGAATATTATGCTTTGTGTGTCCATTTAAGTAGGACCATATGTGATCCTGCAAATCACACCCTTTCTTAAAGGCCCTATGCCATGAGCCTAGGAAACATAACATGAACATAAACTCTATTAGGAAAAGAGGTTTTTCTTTCATTTTAGTGCTTGCTGTATCCCCAGGACCAGCAAAGATGCCTTTAATAGAAGTTTCTCCATTAATATGTTATTCTTTCTTTAAATGTATAACATTCTTAATATCTGTTGAAGTCAATTGGTACACACTTTTATATGTGTAGTACATATATACATATGTATTTATAAACAGATATACAGACACATTTTATATTATACAATTGTGCAGGTTTATGTACATACACTTCTGGGAAATGGATGTTATGTCAGGGTGCTCACTGAATCGTCTTTTGCCCTCTTATATTTCCTAGCCTCTTGCAGAACACTGAGCAGATGTGTAGTATATCATTTTCAGGTCAAGGCTGTTAAGAGGTTGTGTATATCCTTCCTCCTTTTGTCCCTTAATGCAACAGTATTCTTACCTATAGTGACAAAGAGGGATTGCCCAGGATTTAGTTGTCTTTCATATTAAACATTTGAGAGTCTGAGTTCTCATGTTATATCAACAGAGCCTACTTTATTAATATAGTTGTTTGGTATTATCATCTAGCTAATTGTTATTATTTCGACTTCTCAGATGATAAATTGTGATAAAACCATAATTTGTAGGAAGTATAAATTTATATAGCTCAATATTCCTTGACAAGATTTATACACAAAGCAGACTTTCAGGGAATATTATTTGAGTAGATTAATGCTTAATTCTATCCCTTCTAAATTCTTGCAGTTCTTCTCTTCTCAGCTGACCATCTTTCTAGACACAGAACCCCCAATCTACAATACAAATTCCAAATTTTCTGATTTTCCTTTTCTCTGGGACTTTATAATCTAACAAAAAACACACCTTCAATGTTTACTCTTTCTAACTTACATTATACTATAAACAGATGCATTTAAAAATAATTCTATAATAATTTATTCTCATCCCTACAGACCTATACATATGCACTCCCCAATTTTTTGAAAGCAGTAATTTATTTTCATTACTTTTCCAGACTCAATATCCATTCATTCAATTACCCTTGCAATCTGGCTTCTATACTCACCATACTTCTGAAAATACTTCCATCAATGTTTTCTGATCGCTATCCCAGAGGCCTTTTTTTCAGCCACTTATTACCTGAAATTTCAAGTAACACTTGAAAAAGTAGACCATATTTTGAAGACTGTCTTTGATTTGAATTCTAAAACATCAATTAAGGTATGTTTATCCTTCTCAGTAACATAATAGTTTCTCCAAAGTCTGTATAAACATGAATCATCACAAAGCAAAAGGTTTTGCATCTATTAGAAGATTTCATTCTTCTCTTTATTTCTATTCACCCAAATTAAAAGCATAGAGTAGAAAGGGGCAAAAGGTGTACACCATCTTTACTTGTGTTTGGTCTTCCAATTTTAAAGATTAAAAAAGGTGTATATTATCAATTAGAATTCTGCACCAAACAACATTTGGTGCAACCATACAGATATGTGAACAAGGAAGGTAGCCTTGCAGAATTTTGAAGTTAAAGTATTTTACAAATCTGTTATACTATGGGGGTCTTTTTCAAATCTCTACCACACTTAATGAATATTTTTGTTGCATGAAATTATAGCTGAATTCTGTGCTCTGTTTGGTAGTAAATTCCTTGACCCAGAGTAAGGTCTTACCCATTCCATTTCTGAATGGACCACTCACCTATCTTGTTTGTTCTTGGTTAGCATTATTATTTTTGTGGGGACACTGATTCACTTCCCATCTTTTGCATAAACCTTTGATTAAAACTCTTATACTGTTCCAGAGAAGATGTTAGGCTATCCTGCCACTTCAAACCTGGTTTCCAATTTTCCTACCCTTCCTTTACATTCCTTCTCTAAACTTCCTGACTTGGTCATTCCACTCAATCCTATGCCCTTCATGTAAATGGCTCCTACATCAATTTTCCCAACCTTGTCATTTCTCCAGAAAAACAGCTTTGTGTTTTTAAGTATTTTTGGACAGTGCCAGGGTTTTATTTATGTGAGAGAAGTTAATATTAATCTGTCACCTCTTATGCAGGCAGATCCAGTTCATTTACAGCATGGTAAATTGTTGCTTATGGTAATGTGTGATTCCCAGATGAATTTTCTTATGGTTCTACTAGTTCATTAAGAATAAACATTTCTGTATAAGCTTATGGCCATTTTATAATTGATGAGAGTAACATTTTAAGTTTAGAAGAAAGGTCATTTAAAATGACATCAAGAACCCATGAAGAGCAGCCTAATAGGAAAATAAAAAAGGGAGGTATATTGCTGATAAATTTTAATGTTTTTGGGGATAGTACCTTGGTTAAGATTAGACTTTTATTCTAATGTGCACCTAAGTGGGATGTTTCATCATTGAGAATCAAATTTAAATAGTGGACATTGTTCTCTATATAATCCTGATACTATAATCAACTCATGTTTTATAAACTCAAACATACCATCTGCATGTGATCAGTCTTATATAGGCATATGGAAGCATTTATGCTCTCTTCCACAACTAACTCATTTTCCTGCACGTTCTTTCATGGAAACACAGGTATGAGTGAGTCACATATTTAATATTTGACTGGAATATAGTATTCTCAAATTCTGTACCAGACTCCTGCTATTATAATTTATTCTCAAGAGTGATTCATCTGATCCTGCATTTATTTATTTATTTAACAGATATTTAAATGTCACAGGTACTGCTTTTAATGCTGGGGTTTCATAAAAACAGGATAAATTTTCCTAATAATGTGCATGAGAATGATAAAACCAAGAGGATTCCTGGTAGAGGGCATACTAATTGCTAAGATTCTGAGATGGGAGATGTCTTGGTTTATGCAAGAATAAAAGAAAACCACTGTGACTAGAGCATCATTACTAAATAGAGAAGTCTTGATGTCAAAGCAGAAAGAGCAGGATCTTGAAGTATCTTATGGACAGTGGAAAACATTAAAGTTTGGAATAAGACTTTAATAAATTACTTTGACACCCAGAACACAATTAACAAAGCGGCAATAAGTACATAGCTATCCAAAATAACTTTAATTGTAAGTGATAAAAATGTTCCAATCAAAAGATGTAGGGTGGCTGAATGAATTAAAAAAAAAAAAAAAAGCTTACCTGTATGCTGCCTAAAAGACTCACTTCAGATCCACAGACACACACAGCCTGAAAGTGAATAGTTGGGAAAAGATTCCATGCAAATGGAAATAAAAAGAAAGCTAGGGTAGCAATACCCATATCAGACAAAATAGACTTTCAAAAAAAGATTATAACAAAGATAAAGAAAAGCATTGCATAATAATAAATGTGTCAATTCAAGAAGAAGATATAACTTTTGCAAATATTTATACAAATAAATTAAATATATAAAGCAAATATTAACAGACATAAAGGGAGATATTGACAGTATTCCAATGATAGAAAGGAATAGTAGGGGTTTTTTAAACCTCACTTAAATTAATAGATAGATCATCCAGAAAGAAAATTAATAAGGAATTAGTGTATCTGAATAACACTGTAAACTAAATGTCCTGTATACACAGGACATTCCATCCAATAACTACAGAATATACATTCTTCTCAAGTGTACATGGAACATTCTCCAGGATAGAGCAAGTGCTAGGCTACAAAACAATTTTCAATAAATTTAAGAAGGTTGAAATCATATTAAGCATCTTTTCTGACCATAAGGGTTTGAACCTGGAAATCAATTACAGGAAGAAAACTGCAAAAAACACCAACACATGGAGTCTAAACAACATGCTACTAAACAACTAGTGGGTCAACAAAGAAATCGAAAGAAAAATTTTTTTAATTAAAAGGTTTAAATCAACTATATTTCAATATAAAATAATAATTACTTTTACTCCTAGATTACTTTGGCTCCTAGTGGAAAGAGTTTACAGGAAGAAAGAGTGGAAGCAGAGTGACCAGCTGGTATACTTCATGATAAAAAACAGAAACATGCATCTTTCTTATGAATACCTGATTCTGGGTTCATATCACAATGTGAATATGGATCTCCTACTGCAATTTGTCTGTAAAGACTCCTTTTTCCTAGACTAGAGGCATAGGGAAAGGGTATAGAATGAAAATAGGCTGAGTTAACTAATCCTCTTCCAACACTAATGACAAAAGAGACAAAGAGATTGAAGAAGATAAACATTCCAAGAAGAGATGGTACATCTGTAACTGTATCTCTATTTCTTCCAGTAAGTTTTTATCTTTAGCAATGTTATACAATTTTGTTCTCTTTCTTTAGGTGCTAAATCCTGCTTCTCAAGTATGGTGGGGATACTTTTATAGAAATGTCCTGTGCTTCCCCAAGAGATCAACAATATGTTTTAAAACAATGGTTCTCCAATCTTCATATATGTGGGAATCACCTCTATGGCTTTACACATCTTGTTGGAGGCATGATTCAGGAGGCATGTATGGGGCCCCGTACTTTGCATTTCTAACAAGTTCCCAGGTGAAATTGATGTGACTGGTTGGGCAACTACATTTTAGGACCTTGCTTTAACATTATATGAATGCTTCTGAAATTTTAGTCAGAGGAGGACCGCTTAATGAGGGTCTTTTTTGTTGTCATTGTTATTACTGGAACAAATAATCAAAGATAATTCTGCCTTGAATCCAGAAATAATTGTTGGTCATCATTCTAACTTTATTTTCTTCTGGATTTCTTCTAATTATTAATATATGAAAGGGTGTTGAAGATATTCACATTTACATACTTTCTGACATCCAGGCAGGAAGAGAAAAATGAAGAAGGAGAAGGAAAACAAGAGAAAGATGAGAAGAAGAAAAGGAAGAAGAAGAACATACTTAGTTTTACTAATGCATTGAATGCAGATGGATATTGCAATGGATTCTATTCAGCTATATGTTTTTCTGTGGAGGACTTGTCTCTATAGGATTTTTCATTCGTAACTTAATCTAATTTTTAGAGCTCCTTATTGCCAGAATCAATCAACTATTAGAGAAACAAGAGTTACAATTTGGTATCTCTTTATTTTAAACTTTTCTGGTTTCTACCTCACAATAAGAACTTTATCTTTATTTTTTAACCTGTAAAATGGGGAAATTACCCAACTCTGTGGTTTGTGGTAAGGATTAAATTGCATATGATATACAAAGCTTTTAATATACCATCTAACACTCTGCATTGTTTATCCTTCTTATATTTGATATCATATAAAATTTTTGAATAAAATAAAACAAAATAAATACTTTCTAATGGGTTAAATTGTGTCCCCCAAGATTCATATGCATTTGGAACCTCAGAATGTAACGTTAGTTAGAAATAGGATCTTTCCAAATTTAATTAGTTGAGAACATAAATTCAATGATTGGCATCTTTATAAGAAGAAGAGCGAATACAGAGTTACACAGAGAAGGAAGCAATATGAAAATGGAGACAGAAATTGGAATTTTCCCTCTTACAAGGATGCTTGTGATTTTGTGCCAAGTGGATAATCCAGGATAAACTCCCCAACTCAATATCCTTAATTTAGTCAGATAAACAAAGTTCCTCTTGCCATATAAGGTCATATTCACAGGTCCCAGCAGTTAGAACATGGACAACTTTGTGGACCGTTATTCAGCTGACCATGAGGGCTAACCTTTTTTAAACAGTTATTATTGGTTCCTCTTTCTGATCCTGTCCTGCATTCATTTTGCTCTGCTAGTTATATGAAATCTCGATATCCTAACCTGTTGACCTGCAAAACCTGGTAGATAATCTATAACAATGAAACAAACAATGATATAGTTGTCAAACAAGCTATTTAAATACTCACAAAAGGCACTATGCTCTCTTGGCTCAACCTGCTCCAAATCCAGGTAGGACATCGCCAGTTAGAACATGAGCAGAGGTGATTTCCCAGGAGCTTAATGTAAGTAGACCAAGATAAATATTAGCAGCAAAATTGTCACACAGTGATAGTATATTTACCCTCTGTGGAGTAATCCAAGAGTTTTTTTGGAAAATTATGAGTACCAACATCAAAAAGTTCAATTAAAGGTATTCAGCAATAAAATAGGAAAGATGAACTAGAATGCATTTGGAATTAGGAAACAGGAGTTTGGTCAGCTATGCTGGAACTGTTTGATAAAGTAAGGAGAAGAAGGGAGGTAAGCCTGGAGTTCTGAGACTCAAACCCAAAGATTCGATTTTTCTTTCGATATTTGGATGTTGTCTATGAGAAAAGAAACCCCATCAGGCCAGCCATTTCCAATTTTGCTGATAGATCTCCCTTTTATGAAGATGAACATGTGGATTATAAAAACCCAATGCCATTAAGCATAAAAGCATAATAATCTACCTAAGTTTAGATTCTATACCAGCAAATTACTCTTTCACAATGTGGCTTCTCTTTACCTGGTGTATTGGAGATACAGTCCTGACCACTTTTATACACTTCTACACTTGTACTGCTTACAGAAATTACATTACATATGTGGACATCTGTATGTGAATCCACAGTGATGCCTTAGAGAAGTTTGTACTTTTTTGTTTTTAAAATTTAATATATTGTATGAATAACATGCATTATTTATATAATTAAGTAATTTAAACAATCATGTATTTCATGTAGGAAAAAGAGCAGAAAATACAAAGAAGGTTTAGGTGAGAAATGATGTGTTTCTTAATAATATTGATTTTACAGTGCTTGAAAGGCATAGTTTTGATTTTGCTGCATTGATTGTTTTTCTTTAGATTACTTCTCTTTATTTGTTTGTGTCAGGGATTTTCTGCATGTACTGAAGTATTTCATATTTGTTTATATATCTATGCAAAGAAGTAAGCTCACAATTTTAAATTCAAATTATTGTAAATTTACTAAGATAAATCTCCTTTTTGAACTAGCTTTTCTCATGGTTTCAGTGGGTTTGACTTTTTTGTTTGTTTGTTTTTTTGCTCTGTTCCCTAAAGTGCAAAGCTATAATAATATTGTAAATATTTTAGTGATAGGAGTTTGGAAGACCATTTTCATGGATAATAACAACATTAATAACCCATTTCCGTGACCATTGAGGAAAACAGGTCCCTGGTCTAAATGAAGAGAATGGAGTGTTCTTGGCAGGCAGGTCCATCTTAATAAGATGTCCTGAAGGATCAGTGGGGTCTTAGTAGGGCGAGAGAACTTACCTGTCACTGTTCTCTGCTCATCAGAGAGGCCTTTAGAATCTCTGGACCACTTTTTCTATCTGTAGAAACTGAGAACATAAATAAACCATTACAGAAGTAGAAGAAAACATTTTATTTCTTATATTATCAACAGGGCTCTGGTGACCACTTGATGGAATGGTTCTTTTTTTTTTTTTTTTTATCTTTATTGGAGCACAACTGCCCCACAATGGTGTGTTAGTCTCCACTCCACAACAAAGCGAATCAGTCAAACACACACACAGACACACTCCCACATCTCCTCCCTCCCGCCTCTCTCCACCTCCCACCCTCCCTATCCCACCCCTCGAGGCAGTCACAAAGCACCGAGCTTATCTCCCTGTGCTATGCGCCTGCTTCCCACTAGCTATCTACCTCACGTATGGTAGCGTATATATATGTCCATGCCTCTCTCTCGCTTTGTCACAACTTACTCTTCCCCTTCTCCATATCCTCAAGTCCATTCTCTAGTAGGTCTGTGTCTTTATTCCTGTCTTACCCCTAGGTTCTTCATGACATTTTTTCCCCTTAAATTCCATATATATGTGTTAATATACGGTATTTGTCTTTCTCTTTCTGACTTACTTCACTCTGTATGACAAACTCTAGGTCTATCCACCTCATTACAAATAGTTTAATTTTGTTTCTGTTTATGGTTGAGTAATATTCCATTGTATATATGTGCCACTCTTCTTTATCCACTCATCCAATGATGGACACTTAGGTTGTTTCCATCTCTGGGCTATTGTAAGTAGAGCTGCAATGAACATTTTGGTACATGACTTTTTTGAGTTATGGTTTTCTCAGGGTATATGCCCAGTAGTGGGATTGCTGGGTCATATGGTAGTTCTATTTGTAGGTTTTTAAGGAACCTCCATACTGTTCTCCACAGTAACTGTATCAATTTACATTCCCACCAACAGTGCAAGAGGATTCTCTTTTCTCCACACCCTCTCCATCATTTATTGTTTCTAGATTTTTTTGATGATGGCTATTCTGACTGGTGTGAGATGATATCTCTTGTAGTTTTGATTTGCATTTCTCTAATGATTAATGATGTTGAGCATTCTTTCATGTGTTTGTTGGCAGTCTGTATATCTTCTTTGGAGAAATGTCTGTTTAGGTCTTCTGCCCATTTTTGGATTGGGTTGTTTGGTTTTTTGTTATTGAGCTTCATGAGCTGCTTATAAATTTTGGAGATTAATCCTTTGTCAGTTGCTTCATTTGTAAATATTTTCTCCCATTCTGAGGGTTGTCTTTTGGTCTTGGTTATGGTTTCCTTTGCTCTGCAAAAGCTTTGAAGTTTCATTAGGTCCCATTTGTTTATTTTTGTTTTTATTTCCATTTCTCTAGGAGGTGGGTCAAAAAGGATCTTGCTGTGATTTATGTCATAGAGTATTCTGCCTATGTTTTCCTCTAAGAATTTGATAGTTTCTGGCCTTACATTTAGGTCTTTAATCCATTTTGAGGTTATTTTTGTGTATGGTGTTAGGGAATGATCTAATCTCATACTTTTACATGTATTTGTCCAGTTTTCCCAGCACCACTTATTGAAGAGGCTGTGCTTTCTCCACTGTACATCCCTGCCTCCTTTATCAAAGATAAGGTGACCATGTGTGCATTGGTTTATCTCTGGGCTTTCCATCCTGTTCCATTGATCTATATTTCTGTTTTTGTGCCAGTACCATACTGTCTTGATTCCTGTAGCTTTGTAGTATAGTCTGAAGTCAGGGAGCACGATTCCTCCAGCTCCATTTTTCATTCTCAAGATTGCTTTGCCAAGTTGGGGTCTTTTGTGCTTCCATACAAATTGTGACATTTTTTGTTCTAGTTCTGTGAAAAATGCCAGTGGTAGTTTGAGAGGGATAGCATTGAATCTGTAGATTGCTTTGGGTAGTAAAGTCATTTTCACAACGTTGATTCTTCCAACCAAAGAACATGGCATATCTCTCCATCTCTTTGTAGCATTTTTAATTTCTTTCATCAGTGTCTTATAATTTTTTGCATACAGGTCTTTTGCCTCCTTAGGTAGATTTATTCCTAGATATTTTATTCTTTTTGTTGCAATGGTAAATGGGAGTGTTTTCGTGATTTCACTTTCAGATTTTTCATCATTAGTGTATAGGAATACCAGAGATTTCTGTGCATTAATTTTGTATCCTGCTACTTTACCAAATTCATTGATTAGCTCTAGTAGTTTTCTGCGGGCATCTTTAGGAATCTCTATGTATAGTATCATGTCATCTGCAAACAGTGACAGCTTTACTACTTCTTTTCTGATTTGGGCTCCTTTTATTTCCTTTTCTTCTCTGATTGCTGTGGCTAAAACTTCCAAAACTATGTTGAATAAGAGTGATGAGAGTGGGCAACCTTGTCTTGTTCCTGATCTTAGTGGAAATGCTTTCAGTTTTTCACCTTTGAGGACAATGTTGGCTGTGGGTTTGTCATATATGGCCTTTATTATATTGAGAAAAGTTCCCTCTATGCCTACTTTCTGCAGGGTTTTTATCATAAATGGGTGTTGAATTCTGTCGAAAGCTTTCTCTGAATCTATTGAGATGATCATATGGTTTTTCTCCTTCAATTTGTTAATATGGTGCATCACGTTGATTGATTTGCATATATTGAAGAATCCTTGCATTCCTGGAATACAACCCACTTGATCATGGTGTATGATCCATTTAATGTGCTGTTGGATTCTGTTTGCTAGTAGTTTGTTGAGGATTTTTGCATCTATGTTCATCAGTGATATTGGCCTGTAGTTTTCTTTCTTTGTGACATCCTTGTCTGGTTTTGGTATCAGGGTGATGGTGGCCTCATAGAATGAATCTGGCAGTGTTCCTCCCTCTGCTGTATTATGGAAGAGTTTGAGAAGGATAGGTGTTAGCTCTTCTCTAAATGTTTGATAGAATTCACCTGTGAAGCCATCTTGTCCTGGGCTTTTGTTTGTTGGAAGATTTTTAATCACAGTTTCAATTTCAGTGCTTGTGATTGGTCTGTTCATATTTTCTATTTCCTCCTGATTCAGTCTTGGCAGTTGTGCATTTCTAAGAATTTATCCATTTCTTCCAGGTGCCCATTTTATTGGCATATAGCTGCTGGCTGTAATCTCTCATGATCGTTTGTATTTATGCAGTGTCAGTTGATACTTCTCCTTTTTCATTTCTAATTCTATTGATTTGAGTCTTCTCCCTTTTTTTCTTTATGAGTCTGGATAATGACTTATCTATTTTGTTTATCTTCTCAAAGAACCAGCTTTTAGTTTTATTGATCTTTGCTATTGTTTCCTTTATTTCTTTTTCATTTATTTCTTATCTGATTTTTATGATTTCTTTCCTTCTGCTATCTTTGGGCTTGTTTTGTTCTTCTTTCTCTAATTGCTTTAGGTGCAAGGTTAGGCTGTTTATTCGAGATGTTTCCTGTTTCTTAAGGTAGGATTGTATTGCTATAAACTTCCCTCTTAGAACTGCTTTTGCTGCATCCCATAGATTTTGTGTCATCGTGTCTCCACTGTCATTTGTTTCTAGGTATTTTTTTATTTCCTCTTTAATTTCTTCAGTGATCACTTCGTTATTAAGTAGTGTATTGTTTAGCCTCCATGTGTTTGTATTTTTTACAGATCTTTTCCTGTAATTGATATCTAGTTTCATGGCATTGTGGTCGGAAAAGATACTTGATACAATTTCAATTTTCTTAAATTTACCAAGGCTTGATTTGTGACCCAAGATATGATCTATCCTGGAGAATGTTCCATGAGCACTTGAGAAAAATGTGTATTCTGTTGTATTTTGATGGAATGTCCTATAAATATCAATTAAGTCCATCTTGTTTAATGTATCGTTTAAAGCTTGTGTTTCCTTATTTATTTTCATTTTGGATGATCTGTTCATTGGTGAAGGTAGGGTGTTAAAGTCTCCTACTATGAATATGCTACTGTCGATTTCTCCTTTTATGGCTGTTAGTGTTTGCCTTATGTATTGAGGTTCTCCTATGTTGGGTGCATAAATATTTACAATTTTTATATCTTCTTCTTGGATCAATCCCTTGATCATTATACACTGTCCTTCTTTATCTCTTCTAATAGTCTTTATTTTAAAGTCTATTTTTTCTGGGAGCATTTAGTCCATTTACATTTAAGGTAATTATCGATATGTATGTTCCTACTCCCATTTTCTTAATTGTTTTGGGTTCGTTACTGTAGATCTTTTCCTTCTCTTCTGTTTCTTGCCTAGAGAAGTTCCTTTAGCAGTTGTAGAGCTGGTTTGGTGGTGCTAAACTCACTCAGCTTTTGCTTGTCTGTAAAGGTTTTAATTTCTCCATCAAATCTGAATGAGATCCTTGCTGGGTAGAGTAATATTGGTTGCAGGTTTGTCCCTTTCATCACTTTAAATATGTCCTGCCTGTCCCTTCTGGCGTGCAGAGTTTCTGCTGAAAGATCAGCTGTTAACCTTATGGGGATTCCCTTGTGTGTTATTTGTTGTTTTTCCCTTGTTGCTTTTAATTTTTTTCTTTGTATTTAATTTTTGACAGTTTGATTAATATGTGTCTTGGCGTATTTTCCTTGGATTTTTCCTGTATGGGACTCTCTGTGCTTCCTGGACTTAATTAACTATTTCCTTTCCCATATTTGGGAAGTTTTCAACTATAATCTCTTCAAATATTTTCTCAATTCCTTTCTTTTTCTCTTCTTCTTCTGGAGCCCCTAAAATCCGAATGTTGGTGCTTTTAGTGTTGTCCCAGATGTCTCTGAGACTGTCTTCAGTTCTTTTCATTCTTTTTTCTTTATTCTGCTCTGCAGTAGTTATTTCCACTATTTTATCTTCCAGGTCACTTATCCGTTCTTCTGCCTCAGTTATTCTGCTACTGATCCCATCTAGAGTATTTTTAATTTCATTTATTGTGTTGTTCATCATTGTTTGTTTCATCTTTAGTTCTTCTAGGTCCTTGTTAAACGTTTCCTGTATTCCGTCCATTCTATTTCCAAGATTTTGGATCATCTTTACTATAATTATTCTGAATTCTTTTTCAGGTAGACTGCCTATTTCCTCTTCATTTGTCAGGTCTGGTGGGTTTTTATCTTGCTCCTTCATCTGCGGTGTGTTTTTCTGTCTTATCATTTTGCTTATCTTACTGTTTGGGGTCTCCTTTTTACAGGCTGCTGTTTCATAGTTCCCGTTGTTTTTGGTGTGTGCCCCCAGTGGCTGAGTTTGGTTCAGTGGGTTGTGTAGGCTTCTTGGTGAAGGGGACTAGTGCCTGTGTTCTGGTGGATGAGGCTGGATCTTGTCTTTCTGGTGGGCAGGTCCACGTCTGGTGGTGTGTTTTGTGGTGTCTGTGACCTTTTTTGATTGTAGGCAGCCTCTCTGTTAATGGGTAGTTTTGTGTTCCTGTCTTGCTAGTTGTTTGGCATAGGGTGTCCAGCACTGTAGCCTGCTGGTCGTTGAGTGAAGCTGGGTGCTGGTGTTGAGATGGAGATCTCTGGGAGATTTTCCCCATTTGATATTATGTGGATCTGGGACGTCTCTGTGAACCAGTGTCCTGAAGTTGGCTCTCCCACCTCTGAGGCACAGCACTGACTCCTGGCTGCAGCACCAAGAGCCTTTCATCCACACAGCTCAGAATAAAAGGGAGAAAAAGTAGAAAGAATTAGCAGAAGTAGAAAGAAAGAATGAAAGGAGGGAGGAACAGACGGATGGAGGGAGGGAATGAGGGATGGAGGGAAGGAGGATGGAAGGAAGGAAGGAAGGAACCAAGGAAGGTAAAAAGAAAGAAAGAAGATAAAGTAAAATAAAGTAAGATAAGATATATTAAAGATATTAAAATCAAAAAAATAATTATTAAGAGAAAAAAAAAAAAAAAAACAACAACGGATGGATAGATCCCTAGGACATATGGTGGAAGCAAAGCAATACAGACAAAAGCATACACATACACACTCACAAAAAGAGGAAAAGGGGAAGAAAATCATAAATCTTGCTCTCAAAGTCCACCTCCTTAATTTGGGATGATTCGTTGTCTATTCATGTATTCCACAGTTGCAGGTACATCAAATTGATTGTGGAGCTTTAATCCGCTGCTTCTGAGGCTGCTGTGAGAGATTTCCATTTCTCTTCTTTGTTCTCACAGCTCCCAGGGACTCAGCTTTGGATTTGGCCCCGCCTCTGCATGTAGGTCGTCGTCTGTTCTTCGTTCAGACAAGACGGGGTTAAAGGAGCCTCTGATTCGGGGACTCTGGGTCACTGAGGTCTGGGGGAGGGAGGGGCAAGGAGTGCAGGGCGAGCCCTGGCGGCAGAGTCCAGCATGATGTTGCAGTAGCCTGAGACGCACCGTGCGTTCTCCCAGGGGAATTGTCCCTGGATCTCGGGACCCTGGCATTGGCAGGCTGCACAGGCTCCCCGGAAGGGGCTGTGGATAGTGACCTGTGCTCGCACACAGGCTTTTTGGTGGCAGCTGCAGCAGCCTTAGAGTCTTATGCCCATCTCTGGGGTCCACGCTTTTAGCTGCAGTTCGCGCCCGTCTCTGGAGCTCCTTTAAGCACCGCTCTTAATCCCCTCTCCTCGCGCACCAGGAAACAAAGAGGGAAGAAAAAGTCTCTTGTCTGTTCGGCAGGTCCAGACTTTTCCCCGGGCTCCCTCCCGGCTAGCCGTGGTGCACTAACCCCCTGCAGGCTGTGTTCACACTTCCAACACCAGTCCTCTCCCGGCAGTCCGACCGAAGCCCAAGCCTTAGCTCCCAGCCCCGCCTGCCCCGGCGGGTGAGCAGACAAGCCTCTTGGGCTGGTGAGTGCCTGTTGGCCCTCATCCTCTGTGCAGGAATCTACCCGCTTTGCCCTCCACACCCCTGTGGCTGTGCTCTCCTCTGCGGCTCCGAAGCTCCCCCCCCTCCACCACCCGCAGTCTCCACCCGCAAAGGGGCTCCTAGTGTGTGGAAACTTTTCCTCCTTCACAGCTCCCTCCCACTGGTGCAGGTCCCATCCCTATCCTTTTGTCTCTGTTTATTCTTTTTTCTTTTGCCCTACCCAGGTACGTGGGGGGTTTCTTGCCTTTTGGGGGGTCTGAGGTCTTCTGCCAGCGTTCAGTAGGTGTTCTGTAGGAGTTGTTCCACGTGTAGATGTATTTCTGGTGTATCTGTGGAGAGGAAGGTGATCTCCACATCTTACTCTTCTGTCAAATTCCTGGAAGCCCCCATTTGTTTTGTTTTTATTTGTTTGCTTTGTTTTTTAGAGTTTACATCTAAGTGAAATCATTTGGTATTTGTCTTTGATGGACTTATTTCACATTGTATAATACCCTCTAGTTTCATCGATGTTTTTGCAAATGGCAAGATTTCATTCTTTTTATGGCTGAATTATATTCCATTGTGTGTGTGTGTGTGTGTGTGTGTGTGTGTGTGTGTGTATACATATATATTTACACATATACATCTTATTTATACATTCATCTATCAGTAGACTCTTAGGTTGTTTCCATGTTGTCTTGGCTATTGTAAATAACGCAGCAATGAACACAGGAGTGCATATACCTTTCTGAATTAGCGTTTTTGTTTCCTTTTGAAAAATGTCACAAAGTGGAATTGCTGGATAGTAAGGTAGTTCTATGTTTAATTTTTTGAGGAACCACCATACTCTTTTTTCATAGTGGCTGCTATGAATTTACATCCCCACCAACAGTGTACTAGGATTCCCTTTTCTCCATATCCTCAGCAAAGATTAAGAAATGACTTCTTCCAACATCTTAAAGGGTGAGTGATAAGAATAATGCTGTACTTAAACAGTATTATTTACATTAATATTTCTTAACAGTATGATAGAATAATTAATTATCTAAATTTAGATTTAGAGGGCCTAGGTTTGAATTGCTACCCTGTGGCCTCTTAGCCTAGTATAATTAGGGAAATATATTTAACCTCCTTGTGTCTGTATGGCCCTTTTTCAGATGGAGATCACTTATAAAATTAAATAATACAGTGTGTTAAAATTTATTTAGCAGCAAATAATGCATTAAGAAAATGTTAAAAATATTGGCAGGGTATAAAAGAAATACAGAGATGCATTGTTAGAGCAGGGCTGAGGACACACAGCCTTTCCCTCTTGGACCTTTCTTACTCTCTCCATAGAAGGCTCAGAGGCACCTTTGTGGAATCTTAGAGTTGCGTAGAAATTGGTTGGTAAGGAAACCACTGAAGTGCAATATGAAAAATATGACTCATCATATTATTGCCATATGTTGTCAAAATAAGGTTTTATTACATGTTAATGTGTATTTGCAAAGTGCATTTTCAGAACAAGAGCAAGGTCCTTTGATGGGATTCCTAAGTGGATGCTGTGTTCTGCCACCCGAAGTCTTTTGAAGACCAAATTTCTCTGTCTGGTTGCTGACAGTTGACTCCCAGACTATAGCTGGCTGCTGGGTATCGACCAGAGAAACTGACTTGTTCCTGAGCCAATCCCCCTCCAATGACCAATGTGTGGTGCAAATATCTGGTCCTTGAACTTCAATTCAAAACATGTTTAAAGTATAATGTCTACTCCAGAATGCCCTATAAATCAGCTGTTGCCTCCTTTGCAATTTAATCACAGTTCTACTTACCCCATACTCAGTCCTTCTTCTCCCATCCCATACAGGTGTTTTTTTTTTTTTTTTTTTCCTGGAGATCTACTCAGTAAACCTCCTATATGCTGCACAGTCTTAGAACCTATTTCCAGGCAACCATTCTAAAACATTTTTCCCCTGAGAGTGGCCATAGGAATCCAACTCCAAAATCCTATCACTCTCTCTAACTGGTCCCCATTGTTGGTGGTAAATAAAATACAAATAGCCCTTGGTATTCTGCAGTGGTCCATTGAAGAAACCTTCATCAGTGATGAAATGTGATGGGATGCCAGCAGGGAGATTGTTCTTATAAATACTGTGGAATTAAATATCTGTTGAGTGTTACTGATACTTTGGAAAGACATGATAAAGGCTGAGCAAAATTACCAAGTTAAGGCCTCCTGGGCAACTTAAAAAGATGCTCTTATCTTCTGCAGCAAGAGCAAAGAATAAGCAGAAGGTGAGGTCCAGGACTTAATTATAAGGTAGGTGAGTTCCCAAGAAAAGTGGATTCTCAAATACAGTGAAATTCCCTAGAGGTCAAGGATGGATTTGGAAGGGATGAGACCTGACATCTGCCACCATAATAGCTGGACTGAAGTCCTTGGGAGTTTTAAAATTCTGGGTATGCCCTGAATCATTGAGTCTGCTGAAGTAACACTCTTCCCTGTTAAATATTAGTGCTTCCTGTTTCTTTGTGGGCAAGGAAAAGACTTCTGCCTTGCAAGACATCAAGCACCCCACACATCATCTGAGGTCACCTGAGTTTCTACCTTTCAGAGCAATAACTAATTCAGCCATGGAGGTTCTGTGTGGGATTCCAGACCTAGCTAGTGTGGTCCAGCAGCAGTCAGTTAAATATGTGACTAGGTCCTGATTATGATGCCACAAGCCTGAGGAATACGAATCTAAACAAGCGAGATTTTATCAAAGTAGATGGAGAACAAAGATGAGTATTCTACACCTTTACAAAGAGTCCTAGAAGATGCTGCTAGTACATGCTAAGAGGGCTCTTGGAATCATATATGGAGTGATTAAGTGAAGTGGAAATGTAAGAACTTTCAGGAAAGATAGCAGAGGAAAAGAATCAAAAGAAGTCTTAGGGAAGTTGCCATGCTAGCATAGTTTTGTTACATGAGATGGGAAAACCCAGTTACCTGTGTTTTGTGAGAGATCCGAGAAAACACACTGCTCCCTAAAATGGTAAAGAATGCGCCGGTGACAAGAACATCATAATCATCAAGAGGTTTAGTGCTTGCTAATCTCTAGAGGTGGAGATAAACAATGGAGATGAGCTCTTTGTAGCAGGAGGTATGATAGAGGTGCAGAGCTGAACAGTAGGAAACAAAGGATACACCCTAATTAGCACCAAGGTTTGAGTGACAGCCAAGGTTTTCTGACTTAAAGTACAGAGACAGTTAATTATGTTTTAACATGGTGTACATAAAGGAAAGATAGATGCACAGCCAAGAAGAGTAATGCTTAGTTTACACAATAGAAATTAATTGAAGGAGGGGCTTTTTAGCTCTGACATGTGAAGAGTTTGAAAATTTGTCACTTGCATCCTTACAAGAGAAAAGCTGAAAAAACTAAAAAATCAACAACTTGGCCACAGACTTGAGGTCACTGAGCAAACCCATAACCCACAAAACTTAACATATAAGTTTATATAGAGAATTGCCGTTGAGATCAGCTTATCAGGGGCAGAAACAGGTTGGAGCCAGCAACTGGTAAGAATACTAATGGGATACTGTCAATGAATTTCTGAGGCTGAGTGTGGACCACTTTGAGAATTACAAACTCCTGGGGGTCAGTGGGAAGGTCCAGGGAGAAGCAAGCACACTTCCATAGATTTTAACCCCCATAGGATCACCATCAGGATTTCATTGTAAAGATGAGAGAAAATTCCTCTCCTCTTCTGATCAGGGAAGGGGAAAAGTCATCACTAGAAATACTTGCAGTTTTCTCTATGGCAAAAGTCTGCCCTCGAAGGAAACTGCTACCTCCTGGGGTCTTATCTGACGCTGGTTAGCTGAATGAGACAACTCTAGTGCTATACCTTCCTGTCTCACATAAGGGGTGAAAGGCTAAGAAGAGCTTCTGAAGGTCAGAGCCCAGGGAATGAGGCCACTTAAAAATGAGATTTATATCCTTGCCTCCATTGTCATAGATTAGTTGACCATAGGTGCATGGGTTTATCTCTGGGCTTTTTATCTTGTTCCATTGATCTATATTTTTATTTTTGTGCCAGTACCATACTGTCTTGATTACTATAGCTTTGTAGTATAATCTGAAGTCAAGGAGTCTGATTCCTCCAACTCCATTTTTTTCCCTCAAGATTGCTTTGGTTATTCGGGGTCTTTTGTGTCTCCATACAAATTTTAAGATTTTTTGTTCTAGTTCTGTAAAAAATGCCACTGGTAATTTGATAGGGATTGCATTGAATCTGTGGATTGCTTTGGGTAGTATAGTCATTTTCACAATATTGATTCTTCCAATCCAAGAACATGGTATATCTCTCCATCTGTTTCTGTGACAAAGGAGGCAAGGATATACAATGGAGAAAAGACAGCCTCTTCAATAAGTGGTGCTGGGAAAACTGGACAGATACATGTAAAAGAATGAAATTAGAACACTCCCTAACACCATACACAAAAATAACCTCAAAATGGATTAGAGACCTAAATGTAAGACCAGACACTATAAAACACATAGAGGAAAACATAGGAAGAGAACTCTTTGACATAAATCACAACAAGATCTTTTTTGATCCACATCCTAGAGTAATGTAAATAAAAACAAAAATAAACAAATGGGACCTAATGAAACTTAAAAGCCTTTGCAAAACAAAGGAAACTACAAACAAGACAAAAGACAACCCTCAGAATGGGAGAAAATATTTGCAAACAAATCAACGGAGAAAGGATTAATCTCCAAAATATATAAACAGCTCATGCAGCTCAATATTAAAAAAACAAACAGCCCAATCAAAAAATGGGCAGAAGACCTAAATAGACATTTCTCCAAAGAAGACATACCGATGGCCAAGAAGCACATGAAAAACTGTTCAAAATCACTAATTATTAGAGAAATGCAAATCAAAACTACAAGGAGGTATCACCTCACACCAGTCAGAATGGGTATCATCAGAAAATCTACAAACAACAAATGCTGTAGGGGGTGTGGAAAATAGAGAACACTCTTGCACTGTTGGTGGGAATGTAAATGGATACAGCCACTATGGAGAACAGTATGGAGGTTCCTTAAAAAACTAAAAATAGAACTACCATATGACTCATCAATCCCCCTACTGCACATATACCCAGAGAAAATGATAATTCAAAAAACACATGCACCCCAATCTTCACTGCAGCACTGTTTACAATAGCCAGGTCATGGGAACAACCTAAATGCCCATCAACAGATGAATGGGTAAAGAAGATGTGGTACATATATACAATGGAATATTACTCAGCCATAAAAAAGAACAAAATTGGGTCATTTGTAGGGATGTAGATGGATCTAGAGACTGTCATACAGAGTGAAGTAAGTCAGAAAGAGAAAAACAAATGTATATTAGCACATATATGTGGAACCTAGAAAAATGGTACACATGAACCAGTTTGCAGGGCAGAAATAGAGACACAGATATAGAGAACAAACATATGGAAATCAAGGGGGGAAAGTGGCAGGGGTGGTAGTGGTGGTGGGATGAGTTGGGAGATTGGGATTGACATGTATCCACTAATATGTATGAAATAGAGAACTAATAAGAACCTGCTGTATAAAAAAAATAAATTTTTTTTAAAAATGAGATTTAATCATAATTGTATAGAAACTTATAGCCCTTCGGGCACCTTACAATGACATCAAAAGGGCTCCGGTGTGATAACAGTGGATTTTTGCTAAAAGAACTGCAAGATTCAGACCCAATTTAGGAAGGAGTTCTTAACAAAACCCAAAGACAACAGTAGAGAGAAAAAATAAAAAATGAAACTAGGGGAAATTTAAGCCTCGGGCTCCAAAAGCTACAACAAACATAAACATAGCACATCTCTCAGCCAGATTTACATAAAACCTGATGTTAAAATCCTAATTACCACATATCCTATTACCTGATACATCTTGTCTGGCTTTTAACAAAAAAATCACAAGGCATGCCAAAGGCAAGGAAAAGCACAGTCTGAAGAAACTAAACAAGCATCATAACAAAACTCAAATATGATATAGATTTTGAGTAAGTGCATTTTACCAAAATTTAAAAAAAAGAATAATGTCTTTAAGTTTCAACCATGCTGTATCATGTGTCAAACTTTCCTTCCTTTCTGGATTGAATGATATTCTATGTACATAACACATTTTCTTAACCATTCATCTGTCAACGGACACTTGAATTGCATCTATCTTTTTGGCTATTATGCTAAATATTGTGTTAAAGTCCCTGTTTTTAATTCTTTTGAATATATATGCAGAAGTGGAATTGCTGGATCATATGATAATTCTATGCTTAATGTTTTGAGAAATTACCATACTGTTTTCCACAGGTGCCCAACCATTTTACATCCCCGACCACTAGCAAAGCACAAGTTACAATTTCTCTACATCTTTTCCAACAATTTTTCTTTTATTATTTTTTTATAATGGTCATCCTAATATGCATGTCCTACTTTCTTTTAATATGTTCTTAAAATATACTATAGCACTGAGGACGTTTTTCATAAGCTTTTACTTCTAAACCATTCATGTCTTTAACATGTGTCTCTTATAAGCAGGATACATTTGTAACTTGCTCTTTATCTAATTTACCTTTTAATTGGAGCAGTGTTATGATTGATATTTAATATGATTAATTAAATTATTTTGTGTACCTATCATCTTTCTACTAGTTTTTATTTCTCTTATCTGTTCTTTGTCCCCTATTTTCTCTTTGACGTCTTTTTCCAATTGAGCATATTTTATGATTACATTTTATTTCTTTAATTGGCTAATTATATTTAACTTTTAAAATAAATTCTTTGCTGTTTACCTCCAAGTGATATAGCCACTTCACATGTAGTATAAGAACTTCCAGGACTGTATATCCACTTTTCCCCACTCATACTTTATGGTATTTCCATCTGATTTACTTCTTCATGTATTACAAACTGTACAATACTTTGTTTTTGTTTCAATCAATTATAGAACAAACATATGGACACCAAGTGGGGAAAGGGGCAGGGGTCGTGGTGGTGTGATGAATTGGGAGACTGGGATTGACATATATACACTAATATGTATAAAATCGAAAACTAATAAGAACCTGATGTATAACAAATAAATAAATTCTAAAGTTCAAAAAAAAGAAAAAAGTTGTTCATTATTCCTTCTTCTATCATTTTCTGAAAATGCCTGTGAAGACGGTTGTGACTTCTTCCTTAAATGTTTGATTTAAGCCAAACATGAAAACATCTGGGCCTGGAGTTCTCAATACATTTTTGATAATGAATTCATTTCTTTAATTAATATAAGGCTCTTTAGATTTTATTTCTTTTGTCAGATTTAACTGGTTGTACTTTAAAAATAAAGTTTTCCATTTCATCTAAAAATGTTTAAATTATAAGGAAAATATTATTTATTTTCCAATTTGGATATTTTTTCTTAATTCTCATTCTTTTGTGTAGCTGCCTATTTCCATCTGCTAAATAGTCAGATCTCCACAGCCGTGGGTTCAGTGGATTCAATCAGCTGCGATGTGGAACCCACAGATATGGAGGGCTGACTATATGAACCTATTTAATATAAGGGATTTCAGCATCTATGTACAGATTTTGGTTGATGTGGCTTTTATATCTAAAAGTCTTTATCTCATTTGTGAAAGTTATTGCCTTGTATGGTTGTTTGAAGATGCAAAACTGCCTTTATTCATAGATTATATTGTAATTTACTTTTTTTAACATCTTTATTGGAGTATAATTACTTTACAACGTTGTGTTAGTTTCTGCTGTATAACAAAGTGAATCATCTATATGTATACATATATCCCCATATCCTCTCCCTCTTGCATCTCCCTCCCACCCTCCCTATCCCAATCCTCTAGACAGTCACAAAGGACAGACATCTCCCTGTGCAATGCAGCTGCTTCCCACTAGCTACTTATTTTACATTTGGTAGTGTATGTATGTCAACTCTATTCTCTCACTTCGTCCCAGCTTACCCTTCACCCTCCCTGTGTCCTCAAGTACATACATTATGTCTGGGTCTTTATTCCTGTCCTCCCTTAGGTTCTTTAGAACTATTTCCTTTTTTAGATTACATATATATATATATATATATATATATATATATATATATATATATATGTTAGCATATGGTATTTGTTTTTCTCTTTCTGACTTACTTCACTCTGTATGACAGACAGTGAGGTCCACCCACCTCACTACAAATAACTCAATTTCATTTCTTTTTATGGCTGAGTAATATTCCACTGTATATATGTACCAATCGTCTTTATCCATTCATCTGTCGATGGGCATTTAGGTTGCTTCCACGTCCTGGCTATTGTAAATAGTGCTGCAATGAACACTGGGGTACATGACTCTTTTTAAATTATGGTTTTCTCAGGGTATATGCCCAGTAGTGGGATTGCTGGGTCATAGGGTAATTCTACTTTTTCGTTTTTTAAGGAGTCTCCATACTGTTCTCCATAGTGGCTGTATCAATTTACATTCCCAACAACAGTGCAAGAGGGTTCCTTTTTTTTCCACACCTTCTCCAGCATTTACTGTTTGTAGATTTTTTGATGATGACCGTTCTGACCAGTATGAGATGATACCTCCTTGTAGTTTTGATTTGCATTTCTCTAATGATTAATGATGTTGAGCATCCTTTCATGTGTTTGTTGGTAATCTGTATATCTTCTTTGGAGAAATGTCTATTTAGATCTTCTGCCCATTTTTGGATTGTTGTCTTTTTTTTTTTTTTTTTTTTTTTTTTTTGATGCTGAGCTGCATGAGCTGCTTGTATATTTTGGAGTTTAATCCTTTGTCATTTGCTTAGTTTGCAAATATTTTCTTCCATTCTGAAGATTGTCTTTTTGTTTTGTTTATGGTTTCCTTTGCTGTGCAGAAGCTTTTAAATTTCATTAGGTCCCATTTGTTTATTTTTGTTTTTATTTCCATTTCCCTAGGATGTAGGTCAAAAAAGGATCATGTTGTGATTTCTATCAAGAGTGTTCTGCCTATGTTTTCCTCTAAGAGTTTTATAGTGTCTGCCCTTACATTTAGGTCTTTAATCCATTTTGAATTTATTTTTGTGTATGGTGTTAGGGAGTGTTCTAATTTCATTCATTTACATGTAGCTGCCCAGTTTTCCCAGCACCACTATTAAAGAGGCTGTCTTTTCTCCATTGTATATTCTTGTCTGCTTTATCAAAGATAAGGTGACCATATATATGTACGTGGACCTCTCACTGTTGTGACCTCTCCCGTCGTGGAGCACAGGCTCAGCAGCCATGGCTCACAGGCCTAGCTGCTCCATGGCATGTGGGATCTTCCAAGACCGGGGCACGCCCATGTCCCCTGCATTGGCAGGCAGTCTCTCAACCACTGCACCACCAGGGAAGCCCTGTATGTGGGGTTTTATCCTTGGGCTTTCTATCCTGTTCCATTGATCTAAATTTCTGTTTTTGTGCCAGTACCATACTGTCTTGATTACTGTAGCTTTGTAGTAGAGTCTGAAGTCAAGGAGCCTGATTTCCCCCAGCTCCATTTTACTTTCTCAAGATTGCTTTGGCTATTTGGGGTCTTCTGTGTTTCCATACAAATTGTGAATTGTTGTTCTAGTTCTGTGAAAAATGCCATTGGTAGTTTGAAAGGGATTGCACTTAATCTGTAGATAGCTTTGGGTAGTAGAGTCATTTTCACAATGTGGATGCTTCCAACCAAAGAACATGGCATATCTCTCCATCTCTTTGTAGCATTTTTAATTTCTTTCATCAGTGTCTTATAGTTTTCTGCATACAGATCTTTTGTCTCCTTAAGTACGTTTATTCCTGGGCATTTCATTATTTTTGTTGCAATGGTAAATGGGAGTGTTTCCTTAATTTCTCTTTCAGATTTTGTGTCATAAGTACATAGGAATGCAAGAGATTTCTGTGTATTAATTTTGTATCCTGCTATTTTACTAAATTAATTGATTAGTTCTAGTAGTTTTCTGGTGACACATTTAGGATTCTCTATGTATAGTACCATGTCATCTGCAAATAGTGACAGTTTTACTTCTTCTTTTCTGATTTGGATACATTTTATTTCTTTTTGTTCTCTGATTGCTGTGGCTAAGACTTCCAAAACTATGTTGAATGATAGTGGTGAGAGCAGGTAACCTTGTGTTGTTCCTGATCTTAGAGGAAATGGTTTCAGTTTTTCACCATTGAGAAGGATGTTGGCTGTGGGTTTGTCATATATGGCCTTTATTATGTTGAGGTAAGTTCCCTCTAGGCCTACTTTCTGGAGGGTTTTTATCAGAAAAGGGTGTTGAATTTTGTTGGAAGCTTTTTCTTCATCTATTGAGAGTATCATATGGTTTTTCGCCTTCAAGTTGTTAATATGGTGTATCACATTGATTGATTTGCATATATTGTAGAATCCTTGCATTCCTGGGATAAACCCCACTTGATCATGGTGTATAGTCTTTTTAATGTGCTGTTAGAGTCTGTTTGATAGTACTTTGTTGAGGATTTTTGCACCTATGTTCCTCAGTGATGTTGGACTGTAGTTTTCTTTCTTTGTGATATCTTTGTCTGGTTTTGGTATCGGGGTAATTGTGGCCTGTGGAATGAGTTTGGGAGTGTTCCTCCCTTTGCTATAGTTTTGAAGAGTTTGAGAATGATAGGTGTTAGCTCTTTTCTAAATGCTTCATAGAATTTGCCTGTGAAGCCATCTGGTCCTGGGCTTTTTTTTGTTGGAAAGCTTATAATTACAGTCTCAATTTCAGTGCTTGTGATTGGTCTGTTTATATTTTCTATTTCTTCCTGGTTCAGTCTTGGAACGTTGTGCTTTTCTAAGAACTTGTCCATTTCTTCCAGGTTGTCCATTTTACTGACATATAGTTGCTTGTTAGTAACAACTCATGATCCTTTGTATTTCTGCAGTGTCAGTTGTTACTTCTCCTTTTTCATTTCTAATTCTGTTGATTTGAGACTTTTCCCTTTTTTTCTTGATGAGTCTGGTTTACAGTTATCAATTTTGTTTATCTGCTCAAAGAAACAGTTTTTAGTTTTATTGATCTTTGCATTGTTTTCATTTCTTTTTCATTTATTTCTGATCTGATCTTTATGATTTCTTTCCTTCTGCTAACTTTGGGGTTTTTTGTTCTTTTTTCTCTAATTGCTTTAGCTGTAATATTAGGTTGTTTATTTGAGATGTTTCTTGTTCCTTGAGGTAGGATTTTATTGCTATAAACTCCCCTCTTAGAACTGCTTTTGCTGTATCCCATAGGTTTTGGGTCATCATGTTTTCACTGTTATTTGTTTCTAGGTAACTTTTGATTTCCTCTTTGATTTATTCAGTGATTTCTTTTTTATTTAGTAGTGTATTGTTTAGCCTCCATGTATTTGTATTTTTTACACATTTTTTCTTGTCATTGATATCTAGTCTCATAGAATTGAGGTCAGCAAAAATAGTTGACATGATTTCAGTTTTCTTAAGTTTACCAAGGCTTGATATTTCACCCAGGGTATGGTTTATTCTGGAGAATGTTCCATGAGCATTTGAGAAGAAAGTGTATTCTGTTGTTTTTAGATGGCATGTCCTATACATATCAATTAAGTCCATCTTCTTTAATGTGACATTTAAAGCTTGTGTTTCCATGTTTATTTTCATTTTGGATTATGTGTCCATTGGTGAAAGTGGGATGTTAAAGTCCCCTACTATGATTGTGTTACTGTCAATTTCCCCTTTTATGGCTGTTATCATTTGCCTTATGTAATGAAGTGCTCCTGTGTGGGGTGCATAAATAATTATAATTGTTGTATCTTCACCTTGGTTTGATCCCTTGATCATTATGTACAGTCCTTCTTTGTCTCTTTTAATAGTCTTTATTTTGAAGTCATTTTTTTTTTTCTGATATGAGTATTGCTACTCCAGCTTTCTTTTGATTTCCATTTGCATGGTATATGTTTTTCCATCCCCTCACTTTCAGTCTGTATGTGTCTCTAGGTCTGAAGTGGGTCTCTTTTATATAGCATATATACAGGTCTTATATTTGCATCCCTTCAGCCATTCTATGTCTTTTTATTGGAGCACTTAATTCAATTACATTTAAGGTAATTATCTATATGTATGTTCCTATTACCATTTTCTTAATTTTTTGGTTGTTTTTATCATAAGTCTTTTCCTTCTCTTGTGTTTCCTGCCTAGAGAAGTTCCTTTAGCATTTGTTGTAAAGTTGGTTTGGTGGTGCTGGATTTTCTTAGTTTTTTCTTATCTGTAAACCTTTTAATTTCTCCATTGAATTTGAATGAGATCCTTGCTGGGTAGAGTAATCTTGGTTGTAGGTTTGTCCCTTTCATCACTTTAAATATGTCCTGCCAGTCCCTTCTGGCTTGCAGAGTTTCTGCTGCAAGATCAGCTGTTAACCTTATGGAGATTGCCTTGTATGTTATTTGTTGCTTTTCCCTTGCTGCTTTTAATATGTTTTCTTTGTATTTAACTTTTGATAGTTTGATTAATATGTGTCTTGGTGTGTTTCTCTTTGGATTTATCCTGTATGGGGCTCTCTGCCCTTCCTGGACTTGATTGACTATTTCCTTTATCATGTTAGGGAATTTTTCAACTATAATCCCTTCAAATATTTCCTCAGACCCTTTCTTTTTCTCTTTTTCTTCTGGGACCCCTATAATTCGATCGTTAACACATTTAGTGTTGCCACAGTGGTCTCTGAGACTGTCCTCAGTTCTTTTCATTCTTTTTTCTTTATTCTGCTCTGTGGTAGTTATTTCCACTATTTTATCTTCCAGGTCACTTATCCGTTCTTCTGTCTCAGTTATTCTGCTATTGATTCCTTCTAGAGAATTTTTAATTTCATTTATTATGTCATTCATCTTCATTTATTTGCTTTTTAGTTCTTCTAGGTCCTTGTTAAACATTGCTTGTATTTTCTTCATTCTATTTCCAAGATTTTGGATCATCTTTACTATCATTACTCTGAGTTCTTTTTCAGGTAGACTGCCTATTTCCTCTTTATTTGTTTAGTCTTGTGGGTTTTTACCTTGCTCCTTCATCTGTTGTGTGTTTCTCTGTCTTCTCAATTTGCTTAACTTACTGTGTTTAGGGTCTCCTTTTCTAAGGCTATACATTCGGAGTTCACGTTGTTTCTGGTGTCTGCCCCCAGTGGCTAAGTTTTGTTCAGTGGGTTGTGTACACTTCTTGTTGGAAGGGACTGGTGCATTTCTTTTGGTGGGTGGTGCTGGATCTTGTCTTTCTAGTGGGCAGGGCCATGTCCAGTGGTGTGTTTTGGGGTGTATGTGAACTTATGATTTTAGGCAGCGTCTCTGCTAATAGGTGGGTTTGTGTTCCTGTTTTGCTAGTTGCTTGGCATGGGGCACCCAGAACTGGAGTTTGTTGGCCATTGGGTGGACCTGGGTCTTAATGTTGTGATGGAGATCCATGGGAGAACTCTTGCCAATTGATATTACATGGGGACAAGAAGTCTCTGGTGGTCCAATGTCCTGAACTCAGCTCACCCACCTCAGAGGCTCAGCTCTGACAGCAGGCTGGAGCACCAAGACCCTGTCAGCCACATGGTGTGTTCCAGGCACTTTGCTCTGCTTTGATTTCTTTGTCCTCAAGGAGCACACAGTCCACAAAGGTGTTGTATGCAGTGCCAACTCTCTGGTTCCACGGAGTCCGAGCCTGCAGCATGGTGCATATGTCTTGAATATTGAGTTCTAGGTTTACAGTTTGTTGTTGTTTTTTCTTAGTATTTTTCAGATGTTACTCACTCTCTCACTTGCACTGTTTCTACATCTTTTTCCTCTGTGTGCAATGTGCACCTACCCATTACTTTTAAGATTTTTCTTTCATTACTTTGAGCATTTTTATTATGTGCTTTTGTGTAGTTGTACTCATATTTATTGTGTTTGTGTTTTGCAGAGTTTCTCATGTCTGAGTTTATAGTTTTCATCAAATTTGGAAAGTTTTCCTCCATGATTTCTTTAAACATTGTTTATTCCCTCATCCCCATCCAAGAGATCTAAATTTCCCATTATCACACCGTTTAATTGTCTCACAGCTCATTGAAGATCTTATTTTGTTTAAATTTAGTTTTCTCTCTCTGCTTTATTTTGGATAGTTTCTCATGATATGTCTTCAACTTTCTGTTCCCCTCTTCTGCAAAGTTACCTGACAATCTCACCCAGTGTAATTTTCACCTGCCATTAATCTTACTCAGTGTAATTTTCACCTCAGAGTTTGTAGTGTTTCTTTGTGTAAAAGTGTTACTGGACTTTTCTTTAAAATATCTTCTGCATTTACTTTTAACATTTCAACACAAGCAATGCATTTATACCAACAGTTTTAATTTTCTGTTTATTCAATTTCACATTTGTGTCAGCTTGGGGTCAGTTTTATTGATTGGTTTCTCCCTTTTTTTCAATGTGTCATGTGTTTCTCCTCCTTTGTATGCTTGGCAATATTAGATTGGATGGCAAGTATCATGAACTTTACATTTTTGGTGTTGTTTTCCAATGTGTTTTTTTTGTAAATATTCCTGAGCTTTCTCTTGGAGCACAGTTGAATTAGTTGGAAATGGTTTGATCCTTTTGGATCTGCTTTTGATATTTGTTAAGCAGGCCTATTTCAGCATTTAATTTAGGGCTAATTATTGCCCACTACTGTGCTAAGACCCTTCAGAGTGCCTGCATGCCTGAGGAAATTTCAAACCTGGTGAGGTCTGAGAGAAAGTAGGTGGTGATGTTTATAATGTAACATTTTATAATGTAGGAAGAGAGCTTTAAATGTTTATCCTGTAGAGTTTGGAGGCCAAGAGCTGCTCCCTCTGTGACTGCACATAGAAACACTCTTTATGTTTTTAAAACTTTGAACTCAGGCTTGGAAAAACAGAGACCTTCATTTGTCAGCAATTTGAGTGTGGACCATTAAAGAACTGTCTGTCCCATGATGCTATTTTATTAATTCACAGTGAATAATGTACCTGTCAAAAGAACCAGAATGCTCACATTGTCAAGATCAGCCCATTCTCTCCCTGTAGCTAACATACAGGTTAAGTTAAATGACAACTTATTAATTTTTACTGAGAAATAGCTGCTGAACTTGTGTGACAATGAATTCTCTCCTTGCATAAGGAGACAAATGAGCTCTAGGTGACAATATGCATGCATGTTATACTACCGTAATGAGATAATTTGAATTGGAATATGTGAGTCACCAGTTCTAACAATTTAGATAAAGCAATATCTTTTCTTTCCCTTTTTCTCATTCAAAAGGGGAATACTTGAATTTTAGAGTCAAATCTCTCTCTCCCCTGGACAAAATCTCTGCCAAATATATATTTTTACATTTTTGTTTTCTCATAATTTGAAAGGTTACTAATCTCCCACATTTCTGATGTGTATATTCTTTCCTTAAATGGGTTCATAGATTCAATTCTTACAATACTCAATTTATAGTATCTTCTGAGTCATTTAGTCCTTCAGGGTGTTTATTAATTTTTGGCCACTAATCCACTTTGCTTTAATTTGCAGGTTAACACAGGAGGGAAATCATCTTTTCCTCTTTTTCAAGTTCTTGGAAAAATATCCTTTTAACTTAGAATCAGTGAGAATAAGGACTTACTTTAACTTAGGCATTTCCTCAGTCAATATGTCATTTCAGTTGGATTACTATTTAAGATACTGCTGACCATTTCTCAGTGACTGAGTAACATGTTCATAGTTTCCATGTGGAGATTCAATTCCAGCATCTGTCTGGAGGTGCAGTGGTAACAATTGGAATGTTATGACCTGGAATATAAGGGACACTTATCTGCAGTACGGACACAGGCTCTGAGTACAGGACCAAGTCCCTGACTTCTCAGCTGAGAAACATTCCATGAAAATTGTTGCATCTTTGGAAGAACCAGGATTGTTCTAAGGAAAAATCTGGGGAAAAGTTCATGAAACATTTGTTCAGTAAGGACAGGAATTATTTAAACATAACATTTTAACTTATTTAATGTCCTTAGTGATGGTGTTTAAGATATCAGTCCAGTAGTAAATTGGAAGAAGAAGAAGAAGAAGAAGAAGAAGAAGAAGAAGAAGAAGAAGAAGAAGAAGAAGAAGAAGAAGAAGAAGAAGAAGAAGAAGAAGGAGAAGAAAAAGAAGAAGAAGAAGAAGGAAAGAAGAAGAAAGAGGAGGAGGGGATGAAGGGAAGAAGGAGGGGGAAGGGGAGGGAGAGGAGGAGGGGGAGAGGGAGAAGAAGAAAAAGAAGTCAATACATTAATCTAACCTGGAGAGAAAACTATTAAGAATCCTGAAAAAAAAATCCTTATTTCATTCTATTGATATAATATTTTGGGGATCCATATATAAAACATAATAGGATCTTTTTCTGCCTCCTTCACGTAATGTTAATGCCTTTTATGATGTTATTGGATTATTTACAACATCTTCAGTCATTCTTCAGGGGTTAAAAAGAAAAAAAGAACTTGAAACATATTTTGCCTACTATGTGCATGAAAACAGGTTTTACTTCCTGGGTTTTAAGGTAAGTGAGTGCTACCACCTTGGTATATAAATGGTATAGCTGACCATTTCAGTCACACCTCTGCCTGGCTTTGATTAAAATTTTATTAGAAAATGAAGATTCTCTCATGCAGATTCATTGTAATAAAAGACTGCTTTAGACCTTCATGAGATTCAAAATCTATAAGAATTTTATTCAGAAACAGTCAACATAATTTACATCATGTTTAGTAACCCTGATAGCTGAAGATTCCTGATGTACTGTAAGACATGCTCATTTCTAAGATCTGTGAAGTGGAATCAAAATAAATTCCTGTTACTCCAGACAAGACTACAGGGGATGTGCCAAGTACATCTGCAGTGAACATGAGCCAAGGGATTAAACCCTAGGTTTACTTTTGAAGATGTTCCCTCTAGGGAAACTGACAACCACATAAACATAAGCATCATGCCCCGTAGAACCATATGAGGCCAGACAGATATCCATCTACTTCATCAGTTATATCATCTCATAACCTTAAGATAAAAAAGAAAAAAGGGAGAGTTACTTTCACAGTCACCAAAACAACTAAAGTAGAGATACCTGGTTTTCTAAAAAATAACTCCAAATTCATAGTCTGCACTCATAGTATGTTGCTTGTGTCACCTCCTATGTTGACAGATATATATGGGTGTATATATATATATATATACACATATACAGATATACATATATATATATATATATATATATATACAAAATTTGTAACTTCAGTCAAATTTTTATTTTCCACAGGCACATATTTCTAATAGCTTATCCAGCACTTTTAAAATGAATAGTCTATAAAGACAGCAATGGTTTTCGTCTCAAATCTGGCTCTCGTGCAGAGGTCCCTTTCTCGGTGAATGGTAACATCATCCATCCGCCATGTGAAGCAAACCTCTGGCAGTCACTCTTGACCCCTTGCTCCCGTACCCACTGTCCCTATATTTAAAGAAGTGCTCTAGATTTTATCTACTACATTTTATTAATTCTCTTTCCTTACTTCCATATTGAATGCCATTTTACTCCAAACCACTAATATCTCTAACCTGAAATAGTGCCATGCGTCTTAACTGTTTCCTTCAGGTCCATTTTGCCCTTTTAATCTACACAAAGCCAGAGTGAACTTTAAGCAACATACATATCACCAGCCTCTTAGAATGTTTCATGGTTTACCATTTGTTTAAGTATAAAGGTCAGAAAGATTCATAACAGGCTTCAAGTTCTATACAGTTTAGCCTTGAGTATACCTTCACTTAAACTTGACACGTATGTGTTTGTCTTCCCTTTGTTCCCTAAAACCTCCTTCACCAGCTGTATTCTCTGCCTGTAATAAAAGTCATTTATGTTTCTTCCTCTTTTCTAATGACACCATTTTTATTCTTCAATACATCTTTCATATCTTATTTCAAGTAACTTCCTTAATGAAACCCCCTCGAAACATCTCCCAAACTGATCAGAATTCTGTTTATGCTCTCATAGATCTTATCTCAATATATATTCCACTTACTATAGTAAACTCAATATCTTCCTCTTTTGCTTACAAACTCTTTGGTATTTTTCACCAGATGGAGCAATTAGCGCAGGGCAGCCCTACGGTAGATGCTCAGTAACTAACACTGAAAGAATAAGAAAATGGTGAGATGAACAACAGGCAGAGAGAAGCATGAAGTGTCAGAAGGAATACTGGTTCTTTTGGGAACTAGGGAAGTCAAATCCTTTTTATTTCTGGACTAAGATATTCAAGATTATGATTTAAATGCACATAGAGCAAATTATAGTCATACATGCAGAACTGCTCAGGCCTTATGAATAATGCTAATGATATTAAAACAGTTTGCGAAATCTTAGAAAATCCATGAAGTATCCAAACCCTGAATTTCATATCCTTGAAATCCATAGAGACTTATGTCAGGTGATGAACCCTTTCCATATACAAATCAGGTTTTGATTCAGAGGACTGCAAAGTTGTATTCCTGAGCCAGCCTAACTTAGATAAAACAATCCCGCAGTGGAGGAATAACTTTCTAACACACATTTTTACATTAAACACTCATAGAAAGTGACCACAGGTATAAGCCTTAAATGAATGTGTAATTCATTATGAATGGAATTCTCAATACTTAGTTGTTATTCCTAAAAGATCTAGGCAGTTTTCTAATTTACAATTAAATTAATCATATATATTGTAAGCATTATATTTCACTTTTGAGTTTACATTGCATGTAAGGGCCACAGGGACAGGGATTATCATCCATTTTTTCCATTACCAATTTGCCAGTACCTAGAAGACTGACAGAAACATAATAGTTACTAGTTTTGAGTGAAATTACTTAATTTAAATAACCAGGTTGCATGTGCATGGGCACTCATGTGATATTTTACCTTAGAATTTAATAAGTGAATGATGATTTAACAGGTCTAGGCAAATGCAGCCTCATTCATTCATTCACTAAAATCTTATAAAGCTCTATGCCAGAAAGTATAAGGTGTCAAAGAACAAAGAAAACACAAGGGCTCACAATCTAGTGAAAGACAGAAATGTAAGTGTAAAAAAAAAATAATAATAATTGACGTAAATTTCTAGTGGTAAAATTTTAAAAGTAAGTCAAAAGACAAAATCTGAAGGAGGGAATCGCTAAGATTGCCACTTAGGAGATGAAAATAATCTTTATAGGGGAGATAGTTTTGATCTGTAATGATCAAAAATCAGGAGGTGTTTACCTGGCACATGGTGAAAAGGTGTTGGGCATGCCAGGATTACAGACATATAAGCAGGCCCTCAAAGAAAGAGGTAGGTGTCTGCAGGACTCTGCAGGTGGTCTGGTCAAGACAGTCATCAAAGAATTCAGGAGACTAGGAGAAGATACACTTTCTTCATTTTCAGACATTAAATTGTTAGGTTTGAACCAGCTTTCCAGTTATTATTAGTGGCCTTTTAAGATCTAAGTGAATAAAAAATAAATCTATGCAGTTTATTCCATCATGCTGTGTTTAGAAGTATATGGAAAATGTCCTAACAAAATGCACTTAACTTATACACATACAGACTGTGTTATGCTTTTCTCTACTCATCCAAAAAGTTCTTTGATCAGATCATGATTATTTTAGCCTTATTAACTGCTTTCTTATTCTTATTCAAAATATGTGACACCTAATATATTAACTACTTTAAATTTTTATTTTATTTGATAAAAAATTAGAAGTCTATCTTTTGTGCCATGCTTATTTTATTCAGGTATTTGTCTTTTGATAAAGTTATTATTAGCCTGTAATTATATTCACAAAATGAGGACATTATATTACTGTCCTTACTTTAATATAAATGATAAATCTCCTTGTTTTGTTTTTGTGTTTTGTTTTTTGCACATGCCATGCGGCTTGTAGGATCTTAGTCCCCCAGCCAGGGATTGAACCCTGGCCCTCGGCAGTGAAAGCGTCGAGTCCTAACCACTGGACCGCCAGGGAATTCCCAAATCTCCTTGTTTTTAATCACAGTGCAGACATGAAGCTTCAGGAGCTAAAACCCCAAATTAAAATATTAAAGAGCATCAATGTTTCAGTGTTGAGCTAGGAGGTTTTCTGGTTCAAAGGAACTTGGCATGTAATGCAGTCCTGGTCCGTTGATCCCCCAGTCAGCAATTTTTCCAAATTTGATTTTGGGACTGATCATTCCTAAATTGAATTAGACATTTTTTAAACCATGTCTAACAAGAATGCAGGAAAGAAAACTAGTTTGAACTCTGCTTCTGGTGCCAACAGTATTATTTAATGAGGTAAACACTGGTAATTGTGTTTAGTTCAATAACACTTTTAATTACGGTTGAGCTCTCCTTCAGAGTCTATGGATTTTCCTGATGCAAAATAAACAGCTGAAAGCCAAGTTAAGGCAACCTCATGGATTTCTGTTGCCTAATTAAAGTACAGACACATCACTTTTCCCATTGCTGCCCTAGACAAAATAAGCTTTTGCTTACAGTTTCCTAGTCAAAATTACTTTTTGTTTTTGTATGGAACTAATACAATTGTATCTTTAGCTTCTGTATATCTTGTGTACTTATCCTTGTGTCTGGAACATAATGAGTATTTGATTAATTTTTCTTGAATGAAGAAAAGATTACTAAAACACATAATGCAGAGAAATATGATTTGTTGATTTGCGATGATTTTGCCTATTTCTAGATATAGACAATGAAAGATTAATGACACATTTTCAGAACCAATTTCCTCTGTCTTTCTGCTTTCTATGCATTAAGTTTCCCCACACTCTCCTCCATGTTCATTCTGAAATGAGAAATGGGAGAGAATATTAATGCAGCCAGGTTTGCTGATCACCAGCCTTCTGGCAACATTTATTTCCTTTGGAGAGTTTCATCCACATTTGCTAAATACATAGTGACAAAGTAGATCAGTGACAAAATTAATTGGAATCACTCTTAGGCTTTTTTTGTTGTTGGTCATCCAACAGTCCTTGCTTCATGTGAAAAGGGCTATTTCATAAAGAAAGACAACATCCATCATACGCAAGTATATTCTGGGGTCAGTATTTCTGAATGAAAAGAGACAAAGAAAATGATGTAAAACCAATTAAGACATGATATTTCCAGTTTTTTTTTTCTTTTTCTGATTCAGGTTTTGGTCTTAAGCATATCTGGTCAAGAGAAATAGGCTAATTTATAGGTCATCAGTTAAGAAAGTCAGTTAATTGAATAAGGATCTGAATAAACTAGATGGAAAAAAAATCAAGTGTGGCATTTCCTGAAATACTGAGAGGTGCAAAGCATTTGCTCTTGTTGCCAATAGGATTTTCATCCTATTGAACAGATAGGTTGTCAGAACTTCTTCCCAGAAGTTAACATTTCCTGAATCTGCAGCATCAGTAAGAAGGAGATTAGTCAATGGGAAATTACCGTTAAAACCTACAGCAGCATGACAAAAGAACTAAACCAAACACCCTCTCAGAGACTGTCAGTAGAAACAAAGTTGGGATCAATAATGCCATGTTTTGTAAACTGAGAAACTGCATCATCCCAGCACTGCTGAGTATCTCCCCTCTTAGCAAAGCCACTAAGGAAAACAGTCTACTCTCAGATTTAGAAAAATTTCCCTTTTATTTCCTATGCTCATTGAGGTGCATTTTCTCAAAATCAACTGGGAGAGTATGTGTACCCAAGCAGATGTCATTCTTAAATAAATCAGAGCATATCTCATTTTATATCTAAAGCATTTAAACATCAAAATTCAGAGTTTTGTCTACATGAGAGGAGGGGTAAGCAAAATATTTACTGTAGATTTATAGATATAATTATATTATCCCAGTGGCTGTTAAAAATTAAGAGGTTTTCTACTTGCCTTCCAGATTAACATTTTCAGGATTAGCAACTGAATAACAACAATAAAATTTGCAAATGAAAATATTGCTTTTATATTCTAATTTGAGGAATTCAAGAAATGTATCATTGTGATGGTGTTTGCTTTTGCACAAAATAAGCTTTATTGAAAAGCAAATGTCATTTTTATTCTACTGTGTAGGTGAATTATACGTATTCTTCTTTTCCACATGGAAATCCTGTAAGGTTTTGTACTCCTCCTATGTAATAAATATAATACTTAGCATGAGCTTCACAGTGCAATCTGTTAAGCAGTCTGTGGGATGGAAAGATTGGGAAATGAAAAGAATACACACCAGACGTTTAAAAAAGACTTAAGGCATCTTATCTATCTCAATGCAGTTTTGTCACAGCAGAGATGATTTTGCTTTGGTAAGTAAATCAGCTGCCACAAAGAAAAGGTCACTTATTTGACCTAAGTCCAATTTGTCTTTGGACAAATTTGTCTCTCCTGATTTCTACAGCTCTGCATTAGCAAAATGACAGGGAAGAATAAAAAGATGCAATGCTTTGTTTTACTGGATTAGTCTGAAAGAGGAGTTTCTATGCCAACTCTATATTAGGGTCAGGATTTAATAAATTTCTATAAAATTATGTAGAAGAATGGATGAGGGAAATTAAAATTTTACAAAGCTGATATTGTCCATTACAGGTATTTTACAAGGGCAATATGAAGGTGCACCTCACCCAGCAACACAGGTGGCATCAAAAAATACAATAGTCTGCCCATAGTAGCTGAACCAGAAGCTTGTAACATGAGAATAATTATGTGTCCATACCTGGAAAGTGATTAACAGGTTTCAAGAGAATCCTTTAATCTTGGCCTTCTGTAGCCCAAATCTCTGCTCTATAAAGCCTCAGGAACTCATAAAATACAGTCTTAACTCTGAATCATAGTACCGTCTTGTAAATATATTGACTTTTCCTTCAGACAATAGCGAGATGAGTACAGGGTGAAAATGCTCAGACAGAAAGGAGAGAGAAGGGTGTGTGTGTGTGTGTGTGTGTGTGTGTGAGAGAGAGAGAGAGAGAGAGAGACAGAGAGACAGAGAGACAGAGAGACAGAGAGAGACAGAGGAACAGAGAGAGAAAGAATGGATCAGATAAATGACCAAAAAAGTAGAAGAAAAATTGAGAAAAATAGATGAAAACACCTTGAAAGTGATATAAAATATTGGTGCATACAGAGTTTAAAGTGCTAGAATTCAGCATCATAGCTCACACTTGTTTAAGTAGACAAGGCAAAAGAAAGAGTACAGAAGGGAATATTCAAAGAAATTATAATGCATATTAAACATCACAAAGACTATAGGAAGATTTTGTTCATTTTTTTCTACAAAAGAAAGAGAAAGGTGTATGGTGAGCTGAATAGAAAATCATTTTCCTCCAAAAGAGTATTTAAAACCAAGATGCAAGAAGCACACTAGGCAACCTAAAAGTTTCTGAATATCTGTGTGCCTAAGGGAGCCAGGATCTCAGTTAAGCTCAGGCTGTTCATGAATCTGACTCCTGGCTTTAATTCAGTATACATCTCAAGTCAGTGCAGTTATGTAGGAGTGAGAACAACAATTTTCATTATATTTTCTTTTCCTTCTGTCAATAAAGGCAGACAGTAATTTTAAAATCTAAGCTGGCATTCCCAAGAGCAAAATATCTTTCAACACTTTGCTTTATCTTAAATGTTCCAGGGATTGTTATGAGTCTACCATATAACTGTATTTGTTTTAACATAGCAATTTACCATGTGGTGCAATGGGCATTCCAGGAAGAAGTATCATGTATATACAAGGATTTGAAAGGGTAGCCCAACACTACAGGTACCAAGGAATATTCCAATCCTGTCTGAGACAAAAGGTGCTTTTGGTAATGAAATTATATATATATATATATATATATATATATATATATATATATATATATATATATATATAAAATGAAATAATAAATAATAAATACCATTTCATTGTTGAAATGTTGGAAGCCACCATCCTAATCTGTTCCTCCCTTGCTATTTGGTTAATACAAATTTAATTAATCTTTCTGGGTCTTGTTTATTTTGTCTTCCTTATAATAAAAGATGTGTTTAATGCCTTTCTGGTGTACACAGCACACTTCTCCATTGCAGCTGCTGCATGCACAGCCATGCAACCAACCAGCTCCTTCCAGCCTTCTACTCCCTACACAGACAACACAATCAACCAGGTCTCCACAAAGCAAGCAAAGACCATCTTAGACTATGGAGGTTAAAATACACATTCATCTTAACCAGGTCATATTGTTGTGTCCATTTCACAAATGAGCACACTGAATTACAAATTGTGGAATGTGGAGACGGACTTCTTCCCAGGGAGGTAGGTTCCACAGCCCTGCAAGCTAGTAAATAATAATAAAATTCTATCCAGTAAACGTCCGCTCACTGAGAGAAGTAAGGTCCTTCAAAGTCCAAAGACCCTTCTCTTCCAGCTGTGTGAATGCTTGAAGCCATTCCAATGTACAATAGTGTGGAAGGCATCAATGGGCTTGTTGGACTCTGCCAAAAAGACTGTTAATTCAGAGAGTGAGGACAAATACATCTCTTTCATTGCTCTGTTACCAAACCTAACTTGGGTCCACTCACCCTAGTGCAGTAAAGCCAATCTATTGACATGAGATTGTGATGAAGGAAAGTGCCGCTTTCATTGCAGGGCACTGAGCAAGGAGTCCAGGCAGCTAATGCTCAAAATACTCAAAGTCCCCAGTGGCTTTCAGCAAAGCATTTAAATGCCAGCAGAGGAAGGGGGGTCACAGGGTATGTGATCAGTTCATACATAGTTCTCTGATTGGTTAATGGTGAGGTAACAGGGTGGTGTCAACATTATCTATTCTCAGGTCCCAGTAGGCCTGGGTGCTATGTGCTCATGATCATCTAGTAATTAATATCTTTTATTTGGTGGTGGCTTTAGCATCTGTAAGACAACTCAGGAAATGTGCAAAAGATATTATTATCTAGGTACTTCAGAGAGGAGCTAAAGCAGAGGATATGGCGGAGGGTCTGTCCTGGGAAGCGCTGTAGGGTCCCTCTCGGTTACAGCGTCTATAGCCTGGTCCTCATCTCAGCCCTACATCAAGTTCCTTCTCATTTGCTGTGCAGTAGCCCTGCTTTCTTGACAGGTCTCCAAATGTCTCATCTTATCAATTATGAGTTAAGAGAGTTAGATTCAAGATGAAACTCAGGGATGCTAGATTACGGTAAAAAAAAAAAAAAAATGTAGAACATAGTAGATCCTGAAGCCAAGAAAAAGCTGAAAGTATGGCTTTACAACTACAGGCATATTTACAAGTATTCTGTGACCTCAGCCCAGCATGAAAGCAGAGCAGTAAAGGGACATTATTTTGTTGTTCTTTGCAGGAAATTGATTATTAAAAGTCATGAAGGATTGATTTTTTTTTGAAACAGATTCTTTTTTTTTTATCCTATAGTATTATACCAGAGATTTTTCAGTTTTGAAGAAGGGGCCTGAAAATTGGAGAATGTTGAAGTAATAATACTCTAAATACAAATTTTTATTTATACACAGGGTAGATAGCTAAAATCAAATATTTCAATTATATGATATTTAAGATGTTAATGAGGTATCATTTCATCATTATTATTTTAACAATTAAAACTACAGGCTGAGTTTTATCTAATACCTGCTTTTTAAAATTAAATACCTATAAATAAAATGGTAATGAAGAAATAAAAAATGATCCCTAAAATAGTAGGCAATTTTAAAAAGTAAAACTTTAAACCCTCTGTAGTATATTGTAAGGGAGAATAGAGTAATTTCAGATAAAGACCCTGGAAGATATGCAATTATTACTTGAATTTCTCATTTTTTTCCAAGGCAGTTGAACTAATATTAGAGTGATATAGTAGGAAATAAAAAGAAAGGAAAAGAAAAAAAAAAAAAAAACAGACAAGGAAACAAACACAAATTTTTAAAGCTCATTGATTGTGAGGCTAGAAATTGTGTCTTTTAATCATGACTGTAATTCACACTGTGACCTGGGTCAAGGCAGTTAGCCAGCCTGGGCACAGATGCCATCAGAGACAATCACAGGTGGTCTTACTCACTGGTGCTGAGCCCTGCAGGGCTTCCATGCCTCTCCTATTTGACTGTGGCACGGGGCAGAGGTCACATTCTTTGCCCTCTTTGCCCTATTCCCAATACTCTGCTCACTTTCCCTTTGATTCACTGCTACAGATGGAAGCTAGTGAAAGAAAATACCCAGTTTACTACCCACATTAGTTAATGCTGCAATTAGTTCTCTGAGGCTAATGCTATGAAAATATCAACAAATACTGAATATTTGCAGATAGGTAACATGAAACGAGTCGACATTTTAAATGATGGTTCCAAACTCAAAGGATTTTACTTTCTATCTTCCTAGTGTTTCTTTTCTGCCTCCCCTCCATCATGTTTCTTATTACAATTCAAGGAACACACAAGCCTACTCTGATTTGTCTGCCAGTTTTGTTAATGCCACCAAGAATTTCAACCCCTTGCTTATATAGTGGAATGAATAAATGATTAAACTTAACTACTTCATAACTACAATATAATACACAGACAATGGAAAATGAAAAGACTGAGCAAAGAAATAAACATTCTTGAACAAAAGCAATAGTATTCACTGGGAACATATAATCTGCAGCTACTAAATAAATGCTTTTAAGATATTTCTTGTACACGATCCCATTCATGTAGGTAAGAACTCCAACAGACAAAGGTGTAATTTATGAACATGAAATTAACTCAAGGAATTAGTAAATTCCTTTTACTAATTGTTTTCATTAAGCAATGTTCTAATATATTCTTAATCTTATTTTATTTGTTATTTATTTACTTTTGCCGCTTTGGTTCTTTGTTGCTGTGCATGGCTTTCTCTAGTCGTGGCGAACAGGGGCTACTCTTCATTGTGGTGCATGGGCTTCTCATTGTGGTGATTTCTCTTGTTGCAGAGCATGGACTCTAGGCATGCAGGCTTCAGTGGTTGCAGCATGCGGGCTCAGTAGTTGTGGCTCACAGGCTCTAGAGCGCAGGCTCAGTAGTTGTGGCACATAGGCTTAGTTGCTCTGCGACATGTGGGATCTTCCCAGACCAGGGCTCGAACCTGTGTCCCCTGCATTGGCAGGCATATTCTTAACCACTGCACCACCAGAGAAGCTCCGAATTATATTCTTAATCTTAAGAGTACATTTATAATGGTTATCTGTTACCTTTCTCTTGTAACTTAAATTTACATAAAGTGATTTAGAGCTCATGCATTTTCTCCATGTATAGATGTTGGGAAGACCGGTAGGCTGTGCTTCCAGGGCTCTCTTTAATGACATTGTCAACAAAAAATTGGCATTTGCCATCTACCTCTACAAGGATTAAATCATATGCTGCTGCAGCTGCTGATTTTAAATACCCCCTGAAAGGAGTTCAGGGTAGAGAGCAGAAATGAGGCACTCTGTGCTCTGGGAAAAACTGGCAGAACAGATATTCAGATAGTTAGATATTTTCAGGAGCAGATTTATGAGCCCTGTATCTCCTCATATCTAGAAAATGACTAAAATCCTTCATGGTGTTGACTGCTCTCATGACTAGAAGAAACCTTCTGCAAAAAATATGTGCTTGATTGTATGTACTCCCCATACACCAAAATCACATATATACTGACATTCTCCCCACCTCTTTGGAGCAGTTTCTCATAGCTATCTGAAATGCTGTCGCCTGGGCTATTGTCCTCATTTTGCCCCAAATAATACTTGATTCACCACTCTCACATTGTGCATTTTTAAAGTTGACAGCATAGTGAACAATAAACTAGGTACCTCCTTGAGAAATGGCTAAGAAAACATATTTGTTTCTGCTACAGAGTATCCATTGAAACAGCTCCCTCTGTGAGATTTTCTTTGAGCATTGCCATGTAGAATAAAGCTTTACTTATAAATAAAGAGGATTTTAAGGAGCTGACAGCACTCAAAGTATATTTCACTAAATTTTGATGAGATATTCAAAGAACAAGACTTTAAGGTTCCTGTAACAGCAAGGAAGCTTCAGAAAGATGGAAGCAGGTCTTGGGAAGAAGCCTTCAGAGCTTGATGTAGCATTTAAGGTTCTGCTCTGTTTGGACAGAAGTAGGTAAAAAAAGGACATCTCTGTCCAGAGGTGTTGGAGGTATCTTGGTTCCACTAGAGTTGTTTCCAGCTTGCTGCTATTACAATTCCTGTAGAGAATTTCTTGTAGATATGTACATGCATTTCCTTAGGAAGTGTGCCTAAGAGTGACCCAAAGAATATCTTTGCATATTCAACTTTAGTCGATGCCGCAAAACAGTTTTTCAAAGTAGATGTATCCATTTAAACTCCCACCAACAGTGACAAAGTTTCTCGTTTTTCCACACCCTCACACTTGGTATGTAACTATACATTTGTAACCTTCTGGATGGATATATATAGCTGATTTTAACTTGCATTTCTGTGAGTGACTAGTGTGGTTGAGCATGTTTACATATGTTTCTCAGATGCATGGATATATATTTTTTTGAATTTAATTTACTTTATATTTTTATATAGCAGGTTCTTATTAGTTATCCACTTTATACATATTAGTGTATACGTGTCAATCCCAATCTCCAAATTCATCCCACCACCACCACCACCACAGCCACATTCCCCACTTTGTGTCCATATGTTTGTTCTCTACATCTGTGTCTCTATTTCTGCCCTGCAAACAGGTTCATCTGTACCTTTTTTCTAGGTTCCACATATATGCGTTAATATACGACAGTTGTTTTGCTCTTTCTGGCTTACTTCACTCTGTATGACAGACTCTAGATCCATCCACGTCTCTACAAATGACCAAATTTCATTCCATTTTATGGCTGAGTAATATTCCATTGTACATATGAACCACATCTTCTTTATCCATTCAACTGTCAATGGGCGCTTAGGTTGCTTCCATGTCCTGGCTATTGTAAATAGGGCTGCAATGAACATTGAGTACATGTGTCTTTTTGAATTATGGTTTTCTCTGGGTACATGCCCAGTAGTGAGATTACTGGGTCGTATGGTAGTTCTATTTTTAGATTTTTAAGGAACCTCCATACTGTTCTCCATAGTGACTGTATCAATTTACATTCCCACCAACAGTGCAAGAGTGTTCCCTTTTCTCCACATCCTCTCCAGCATTTGTTGTTTGTAGATTTTCTGATTATGCCCATTCTAACTGGTGTGAGGTGATACCTCATTGTAGTTTTGATTTGCATTCTTCTAATAATTAGTGATGTTTAGCAGCTTCTCATGTGCCTCTTGGCCATCTGTATGTCCTCTTTGGAGAAATATCTATTTAGGTCTTCTGACCATTTTTTGATTGGGTTGTGTTTTTTTTTTTTTTTTTTAATATTGAGCTGCATGAGCTGTTTATATATTTTGGAGATTAATCCTCTGTTCATTGATTCGTTTGCAAATATTTTCTCCCATTCTGAGGGTTCTCTTTTCATCTTATTTGTAGTTTCCTTTGCTTTGCAAAAGCTTTTAAGATTCATTAGGTCTCATTTGTTTATTTTTGTTTTTATTTCCATTACTCTAGGAGGAGGATCAAAAAAGATCTTGCTGTGATTTATGTCAAAGAGTGTTTTTCTTAATTTTTCCTTCAAGAGTTTTATAGTGTCCAGTCTTATATTTAGGTCTCTAATCCATTTTGAGTTTATTTTTGTGTATAGTGTTAGGGAGTGTTCTACTTTCATTCTTTTACATGTAGCTGTCCCCACTTATTGAAGAGACTGTATTTTCTCCATTGCATATCCTTCCCTCTTTTGTCATAGATTAGTTGACCTAGGTGCATGAGTTTACCTCTGGGTTTTCTATTCTGTTCTATTGATCTATGTTTCTGTTTTTGTGCCAGTACCATAATGTCTTGATTACTGTAGCTTTGTAGTACAGTCTGAAGTCTGGGAACCTGATTCTTCTGGCTCCATTTTTTTTCCCTCTAGACTGCTTTGGCTATTTGGGGTCTTTTGTGCTGCCACAGAAATTTTAAGATTTTTTTGTTCTAGTTCTGTAAAATATGTCATTAATAATTTGATAGGGATTGCATTGAATCTGTAGATTGCTTTGGGTAGTATTGTCATTTTCAGAACATTGATTGTTCCAACCCAAGAACATGGCATATCCCTCCATCTGTTTGTATCATCTTTAATTTCTTTCATCACTGTCTTATAGTTTTCTTCATACAGGTCTTTTGTCTCCTAGGTCAGTTTATTCCTAGGTATTTTATTCTTTTTGTTGTAATGGTAAATGGGAGTGTTTCCTTAAGTTTTCTTTCAGGTTTTTCATCATTAGTTTATAGGAATGCAAGAGATTTCTGTGCATTAATTTTATATACTGCTACTTTACAAAATACATTGATTAGCTCTAGTAGTTTTCTGGTGGCATCTTTAGGATTCTCTATGTATAGTGTCATGTCATCTGCAAACAGTGACAGTTTTACTTCTTCTTTTCCAATTTGTATTCCTTTTATTTCTTTTTCTTCTCTGATTGCTGTGGCTAGGACTTCCAAACCTATGTTGAATAATAGTGGCGAGAGTGCACATCCTTGTCTTGCTCCTGATCTTAGAAGAAATACTTTCAGTTTTTCACCATTGAGAATGATGTTTGCTGTGAGTTTTTCATAAATGGCCTTTATTATGTTGAGGTAGGATACCTATTGCCCACTTTCTAGAAAGTTTTTTATCATAAATGGGTGTTGAATTTTGTCAAAAGGTTTTTCTGCATCTATTGAGATGATCATATGGTTTTTATTCTTTAATTTGTTAATATCGTGTATCACATTGATTGATTTGCATATACTGAAGAATCCTTGCATCACTGGGTTAAGTCCTGCTTGGTGTACATGGTGTACACTCCTTTTAATGTGTTGTTGGATTCTCTTTGCTAGTATTTTGTTAAGGATTTTTGCATCTATATTCATCAGTGATATTGGTCTGTAATCTTCTCTTTTTTTGTAGTATCTTTGTCTGGTTTTGGTATCAGGGTGATGGTGGCCTCATAGAATGAGTTTGGGAGTGTTCTTCCTCTGCAATTTTTTGGAAGAGTTTGAGAAGCATGGGTATTAGCTCTTCTCTAAATGTTTGATAGAATTTAGCTGTGAAGCCATCTGGTCCTGGCCGTTTGTTTGTTGGAAGATTTTTAGTCACAGTTTCAATTTTATTTCTTTTGATTGATCTGTTCATATTTTCTATTTCTTCCTGGCTCAGACATGGAAGCTTATACCTTTCTAAGCATTTGTCTTTTTCTTCCAGGTTGTCCCTTTTATTGGCATAGAGTTGCTTGTAGGAGTCTCATAGAATGCTTTGTATTTCTGAGGTGTCTCTTATAACTTCTCCATTTTCATTCCTAATTTTATTGATTTGAGTAGTCTCCTTTTTTTTTCTTTATGAGTCAGGCTAATGGTTTATCAATTTTGTTTATCTTCTCAAAGAGCTAGCTTTTAGTTTTATTGATCTTTGCTATTATTTTCTTTGTTTCTATTTCATTTATTTCTGCTCTCATCTTTATGATTTCTTTTCTTCCACTAACTTTGGGTTTTATTTGTTCTTCTTCCTCTAGTTCCTTTAGGTGTAAGGTTAGCTTATTTATTTGAGAATTTTCTTGTTTCTTGAGGTAGGCATGTATTGCTATAAACTTCCCTCTTAGAACTGCTTTTGCTGCATCCCATAGGTTTTGGATCATCATGTTTTAATTGTAATTTTTCTCTGGGTATTTTTTGATTTCTTCTTTGATTTCTTCAATGATCTCTTGGTTTTTTAGTAATGTATTGTTTAGCCTCCAAGGGTTTGTATTTTTTACAGACTTTTTCCTGTTATTGATATCTAGTCTTAAAACATGTGGTCAGAAAAGATACTTAATATGATTTCAATTTTCTTAAATTTACCATGGCTTGATTTGTGACCCAAGATATGATCTATCCTGGAAAGTTCCATGAGCACTTGAGAAGTGTAATCTGCTGTTTTTCGATGGAATGTCCTATAAATATCAATTAATTCTATCTTGTCTATTGTGTCATTTAAAGCTTGTGTTTCCTTATTAATTTTCTGTTTGGATGATCTGTCCAATGGTTCAAGTGAGGTGTTTAATATTCCCCACTATTATGGTGTTACTGTTCATTTCTTCTTTTATAGCTATTAGCAGTTGCCTTTTGTATTGAGGTGCTCCTATGTTGGGTGCATATATATTTATAATTGTTATATCTTCTTCTTGGATTGATCCTGACATTTTGTAGTGCCCTTGTTTGTCTCTTGTAATAGTCTTTATTTGAAAGTCTATTTTGTCTGATATGAGTATTGCTACTCCAGCTTTCTTTTGATTTCCTTTTGCATGGAATATCTTTTTCCTTTCCCTCACTTTCAGTCTCTATGTGCTCCTAGGTTTGAAGTGGGTCTGTTGTAGAGAGTATACATATGGGTTTTGCTTTTGTATTCATTCAGTGAACCTGTGTCTTTTGGTTGGAGCATTTAATCCATCACATTTAAGGTAATTATCGATATGTATATTCCTATTACCATTTTCTTAATTGTTATGGGTTTGCTATTGTAGGTCCTTTTCTTTTCTTTTGTTTGTCACTTAGAGAAGTTCCTTTAGAATTTGTTGCAGAGCTGGTTTGGTGGTGCTGAATTCTCTTAGCTTTTGCTTGTCTGTAAAGATTTTGATTTCTCCATCAAATCTGAATGAGTTCCTTGCTGCATAGAGTAATCTTGGTTGTATGTTCTTCCCTTTCTTCACTTTACATATAGCATGTCACTTCCTCTGACTTGTAGAGTTTCTGCTGAGAAATCAGCTGTTAACATTATGAGAGCTCCCCTGTATGTTATTTGTCATTTTCCCCTTGTTGCTTTCAATAGTTTTTCTTTATCTTTAACTTTTTTCAATTTGATTACTATGTTTCTCCTTGGGTTTATCCTGCCTGGGATTCTCTGTGCTTCCTGGAATTGGGTGGCTATTTCCTTTCCCATATTATGTAAGTTTATGACTCTAATCTCTTCAAATATTTTCTCGGGTTCTTTTTCTCTCTCTCTTCTCCTTTTGGGACCTCTATCATGCAAATATTGTTGTTTAATGTTGTACCAGAGGCCTCTTAGGCTGTCTTCATTTCTTTTCATTCTTTTCTTTATTCTGTTCCATGGTAGTGAATTTCACCATTCTGTCTTCCAGGTCACTTATCCGTTCTTCTGCCTCAGTTATTCTGCTATTGATCCCTTCTAGTGTATTTTCATTTCAGTTATTGTACTGTTCATCCCTGTTTATTTGTTATTTAATTCTTATAGGTGTTTGCTCTTTAATTCTTCTAGGTCTCTGTTAAACTTTTCTTGCATCTTCTTGATCTTTGCCTCCATTCTTTTTCCGAGGTCCTGTATCATCTTCACTATTATTATTCTGAATTATTTTTCTGGAAGATTGCCTATCTTCACTTCATTTAGTTGTTTTTCTGGAATTTTATCTTGTTCCTTCATCTGGTATACAGTCTTCTGCCTTTTCATCTTATCTATCTCTGTGAATGTGGTTTTTGTTCCACAGGCTGCAGGATTCTGGATACCTCTTTTTTTTTTTTTTATGAGATTTTATGCTTTTTCCTTATTCATGTGAAAATGTTATCATACATTCTTACTATGGGTTCTTTGACAATTATATGTATTATGAATGTCTTCTTCAGCTCTGTGCCTTGAAAGTTTCACATTTATTTCTATAATAATCCATCTCAAATTCGCTTTATGTTTGGTGTGAGATAGGGGACAATAGTCACCTTTAATTTTCCTGTGGATATATAGTTGGTCCATCACATTTACTGAAAAGAACATCCACCCTTTCTCATTGCATTGCAGTATGTAAAAAGTAAAAATAAAATCCTCTAAGGAAACATAAAAATAAGAGAAATTCCTTAAATAAAAGACATAGAAAATGGACCTGGTGTGGCTAACAGGGACCCAAAATAAAATAGAGCAAGGCGGTCATGGAAGACCTGGGGTTCAGTTACATATGCTGTGTTCTTAGAGAAACCACAAACAGACAACTATGAAGACTTCTGATTCTGCTAAGAGTTCTGCTACTGAACTCATATCTGGCTGCTTGCTGCTTGAAAGCCAATACCTGAAGAAAAGGTGTTTGTAGGAAAGGAAAGTTTGTTTTATTCAGGATGTCAACAACCTGGGAGAAAGCAGATTCTGTGTCCAAAGGCCAACTCCCTCCCTGCTGATCGGGGGAAGAGATTTTAATAAGAGGTTTCAGGGGTATACGTGGAGGTAGGGGGCTACATGTAGAAACATCACAGTCAGCTTGGACTATCATCTTGAAATTGGTCATGTGGTGGTCTGATCAGTGTCATCTTGATTGTATTAAGTACAGTTAGTCTTCATTTCCAGGGTTGGCTTGTTCCCATTTCCTTGAGGCCAGTTCTTGGAATTGTAGCAGCTTACATCATGGCTACCATCTGGTCATCATGTAGTTAACTTCTTCCACCTGGTGGAGGTTTCAGTATCTATGAAACAGCTCAAAGGATATGGCTCAGAATATTATCTATAGCCCTTGAGGAGGAACTAAAGGTCCTTGACTTTGTGTAATGGGTAAACTATTATTATTTTGTCTGTTTGACTACTTTCCTTTACTTCTGCATTTTCTCACTTCTTTGATTAAATTTATTATTTGACTAAAGTTTTTCTACAGAGAATAGGCAGGTGGAGGATATGAGTTTGGGTTGGGGGTCTGTCTGGGGAAGGCCCCACAGGGTCCTACTTCCTTACAGTCCTACCTGGACAATTTCCTATGACAACCAATCACAGAATACTGCAATCATGCTGCAGGGAATTGTGGCCAGGCTGCAAGGGCCATCTGGTCCCCCTACAAATCTCCGAGCTGAGGTTTCTGTGGTTTTTACTATTAAAAATTTCTTACCCCCTTCATCCCTTCCTCAGAACGGACTTTCTGTTACAGCCAAAAGTCACCCTGGTTTGCAAACCCTGTGAACCAAAAATCTGTCCCTTTGCTTAGATCAAACCCAATTATTTTTCTGGTATTTATTTTCAATTTAGGAGGGTAAGTGATACCTACTATGTTTTTGCAGTTGTTGTTTGGTAAATTAGGTGATTGTATATTTGTAAGACTATTTCTAAAATTTCTATTTTATTCCATTTGTCTATTCTTTACCAATTATTTAATTGGTAATTAATTATTTGCAATTTAAAGTAAGTATTAATAAAAGGTGTATAATTCCTTCATATTTCTTCTCCAACATTTACTTAACCATTCTTGGTTATTTTTATTTACCTATCAGTTTTAGTATTAGTTTTTCAATATCCACAAATTTAGATCTGTTGCATTTTAAAGTTGCATATAGTTTTGAAAAATAACATTTAAATTATTTTTTAAGATCTATGAATCTCAGTCTTAATGTTCTCTTCCTTTCTTGATATTAAACAGGCTATATAAGTATTAGAGAAAATATTTAATAACAAAGTTTATTTTCTTTATAGATCAAATCCTGTACATTATCTACAATTTATTTTGGGTTTTCATGGAAAGTAGTGTAATGAATTTATGATTTTCTATGTTTCTATTCAACTTTCCAGACAAATTATTGAATAAAACTTTGTATAGTATTACACACATTACATATTCTATAATACTATGATGCTAGGAATCTGTTGTAAGAAAATTGAGAGATTATTGTTCATATTGTTCAAAAGGGATTATCTGATCTGGTGAGAATGCAGTGGTCACTGCTAAATCCAATATCTTATTGTTAGTGGTTTAAATATGACACATAAGTTACAGAGTAAGAAATATTTGTTTTATTCAAGGTCATAGATATTGTTAATGCTAAAGTAAAAAAAAAAATGTCAGATAACTGCCACTCAGAAATTGTTTGCACTGAAATAACATTAAAAATCAAGTTGAGGAAAAATTGAAGGTCTGTCCATTACAACTGCTAACTTGGTCTTAAAAATAGGTTAAAGAAAAGAATAAAGAGGACTTGAATAAACATTTTGAAGTGAATAATTTCAGGTAATACATTTAGATAAATGGAAATTTTCCCCCAAAAATTGAGTATCGGAGTTTATGCCTGAATTTAAGTGATTTTCTTTTTTTTTTTTTTCAAGCACCAACCATGCACAGTACTGGTACTTATTAAGTAGTTACAATATGTACTCTTTTTAAAATCCCTTCCTTTATTTTCAAGTTCCAAAACCCCTACTATAATTGAAAAGCTACCAAGGGGAGTTGCTATTATAGTAGATTCTAATTTGGATTCAGGATTCCTTTTTTAGTTGAATTCTACCCAATAGAGGGATAAAACGAGAGAGAAACTTTTAGGGAAATAACTTCAACTAGTAGAGAAATGGGGAAAATGGCTTTTCAAAAACAAGAATAAAAACTGTTCTGGGAATGTTAAGCTTTATGGAACCTACCATTTTTGGTATTTATTTATTAAAAAAAAATGCAACAGACAAATATCATTGAGACATTTTGCTCTAAGGAATAATGTCTGGGCTTAGCCTGGTTTTCTGCAGCCTCACTAATGGATTATGACTTTCTCCTCAAGGGAAGTGTTCACTTCAGAACCTTTGCTTAACCTGCTCAGGTCAAAGATATCAAAAGAATAAACAGCAACAGAGAAAATCAAATGTTCCTGTGGGAAGATACAGGAGCAAAGAGCAAATTGACAGGGCTTGAGATTCTGAGATTCATCAGGCTTATGAAAGTTGAAAGTCATGAACCTTTTCAAAGTTGTGTGGCTAAAAGTGATAGAGAGCATTTCCTGAAGAAACAGTTGGACTTCTCGCCACTTAATTTTGCCCCTCGGGTCTGTGGTGAGCATGAGTTCTCCGTAACCCAGGGCTGGGTGATATCATGCCTCTTACCAATTTGTAAAGCACTGACATATTTTATTAATATGCTTCTTATTCTTCAGCCCAGATATTAATAAAAAATGAGAAAATGAGCTTTGATAATGTGATCTCTCTTGCACCCTGCCTGATGAGCTAATAGAATGTCTGCTGTAATCATTCACTTAGACTATATTTAAAGGCTTTTTGCTAAGTCACATTTCTGAGACACCCTGAGTTCCCTAAAATCTGATGACAACATACCAAGTGATACACTGAAATACATGTGCTTTGTTCTCTTCATTTTCTAAATATACTGATCACAATTTAGAACTGAAAATGATGGATGAGAACACCAGCTGGTTGACTTAAAAGTGTTGACCTTTTATTCTATATTTTAGATATCCTCAGTAACAAAAGTAAAAGTAAGTTTCATACCCCACTTTAGACAATGTGCATTACAACATAAATTAAGAATAATTTGAGGGGTTTCCCTGGTGGCGCAGTGGTTGAGAGTCCGCCTGCCGATGCAGGGGACACGGATTCGTGCCCCGGTCTGGGAGGATCACACATACCGCAGAGCAGCTGTGCCCGTAAGCCATGGCCGCTGAGCCTGCGCGTCCGGAGCCTGTTGCTCCGCAACGGGAGAGGCCACAACAGTGAGAGGCCAGCGTACCGCAAAAAAAAAAAAAATTAATAATTTGAGAACATGTCTATTTTGTATTCTCGATCCTAAAGTGATAATTTTATTGTGGTAATAGGCATTAACTTCAAAATATTTCAACTGTTGGCTGGTTGAACACTATGTGACAAATTAACTATTTGATGTAAAAGAGATATTTACACCTCAATAAACGTTCATTAGTACTCCAGAAAATCCTCTGTAAACCAGAAAACTCAGTGAAACAAAGACTTGCTTAGATACACTAATGTGTTGGGTTTTTACTAGAGAGAGATTATAAAATACAATTAATTATGATGTAAAAGCTTCTTCCATGAACACATACTATGTAATTCAACTTAACTCACATTTTTGACATATTTAATATATCTAAATTTGCATCTATGATGTAACATATTCCCTTTAGAGGTCATGTGCATTTTTTACACATTTGATTACAAGGAAGTCTAAGTCAGCTTATTTTTTAATTTGGAATTTGAACATAATAAGGTATAGGCTTAGTTAATATTAGTCTCTTAGAGAATAACTCCAAAAACCATAATTTCATTTATCTTAACTAAAACTCCTTTTCAATGAGTTATGCTACTCTGTAACTTATTTTTCATATATAAAACTAAAATCGATGCTTACAAAATCATAAAACTTTCCCTTTATTCATTTACAACAATAAGACAGCAGCTTTAACTCATAACCATCATGTCCTGCCAGTTGTCTGCTTGATTCTTTTTTCTTGGCAGCCAAGGTCATTTTGGCTTATCTGTGAGTCATGCCTCTAAACCATCCCTGTGTCATGTCCTAACTTTATGGGTAGATGGGGATTTCGGATGATAGGAGTATAAATGAAATGCCCAAGCATTTCAGACTTAAAGTAGTCTGTTTTCTTATCTGTGACCAAATTCCTGAGTCAAATAGAAACTCTATAAATGGTTTCTTCGTTGTTTCCATCTATGAGGTAATTGGCTTGGTCATCTTTCTAAGAGCCCAGAACTTATTACTCTAATTTTTGACTTTACTACCATCTTGAAATAACCAATTTTCTATTTTAAAATCTTGGGCTTACGGCTGGACTATTGCTACTTAATGATGACTCTTTCTAAAACTACCTTCTTGATTCTTTCTCATAATTTTTTTCTTACCCACTTTTGTCTTATTTTTCACTGCAGAGTGTGAGAATAGTGAAATGAAGTATATTCTACATAATGTTTATCTTCCAACATCTGTCCCTATCATCTTGTTTACATAATCAGAACTTTCACAGCCAGACCTGTCAATTAAACATCAGCCCTTCTGATGATGTTGACACAACCATACATTTCATCAAATCTAATTTGCTTCACTAGAAGCTGACTTCAGACGCACTGTGCTGTTCTCTGTCTACTGGCTCCACTGGCAAATAAGAGCATTGGTGTTTTTATTTGGTGTTAAATTTAAGCAACTGACAAGCAGATAACATTCTCCCAAAAATTGTATTCCAAATAAATCTGAACAAATAAAATATTATTTTATATAGACATATAATGTATACACTGAAACATTTAGAATCATCACTAGGTACTAACCTGTCTTTTATGATAGTTGCATCAATGACATTAAGATTATTCTATGCTAGTGTGTGAAGCCATATAAGAGAAAAGAGGAGAAGAGAGAAGAAGGAAGTAAAACTGTAATACATCTTCAGTTCAGCCAAACTTTGACACCGGGGTAATGCACTGATATTTTTCATTTAGTGCTGTCAGTTTTGAAGACCGTTACTCTGCACTGGGAACTCATATTGGAAATATTACTAGCTGGAGGTTTTGTATGGACTCTAATGAAATCATTACAAGACACATGCATGAGGAGCTCAGCCTAATTCATTTTATTCCCATGCAAACTACAAAACATTGTCATGATTGGATAATAAGAAATGATTGTTTTCCAGCCATAGATAGAAGGGAGCTGGCAAAAAGGGCTCCACATTGAGGTTTGTGATATGTCACCAAGAGAAAGAAAGTGTGGGGGGAGAAGAGGTGTGGGAGATTTGAAATGTCAGAAGCTTTCACTTTCTTGTAGATCCTTTATTTTCCTCAAGGCCACTCACTCACAAAATGCAAAAAGTGGAGTAAATGTGCAGACCAGAGCTGGTTACATCACAAAAAATATAAGAAAAACCCATGAGGCTTCTCCCACCTCATACTCTAGATTTACTGACTCTCTTCTACATCGTGTTCTGGTTTTGTCAGTAACCAGGAAGTAAGTCCTGAAGGAAGCCTGGAAACTTTCCTCTGCCTGAGCACACATGGTGGTGTGACTTCATCCAGCCCCCTTTGCATTCCATTGAATCTTCTGGTTTGCTGACCCATGGTGTTGATTTAGTGCATGACTACAGACCTTTTACATCCCTTCCAGCACTCGCAGCACTTTGGATGCATTTTAGTTAGAAGCTCCCTTAGCTGACCTCTACTCCAACACCTTACCCTATCCTTCTATGCCTTGACAACAACACTGTTAATGGTTCAGTTCCTAGAAAATTACTCCTTCTGGATTTACAATATGCTATGTGGGCCAAAAAACAATGTTTGCATTAGTCTCTACAGAAATGATAGAGGAATAATATTATGATTACTAAAGAGACTTCGATGGTTTCAAGCTTAGGGAGATTTTTTTGAAAATATAGAAATAAGTTTGTTCTTCACTAGGAAAGCTTAGGAAAAATAAATTTCCCAAAATAAATTGCAGAAGTCCAATAATTAGTTACTTTTAATGGAATTTTCCTTTTATTCTATGCATTAATACTAATGAATCCTTAATCACAAGCATCTAAAAGAAGGAACAAAAGATAAAAAAGAAAAACTAACTTATAACTCATTTATAGATAGAGTTAGACCCAGGAAATAAATTTAATAGATATTATTTCTTTAGAATTTATCAAGGCAAATAAACATTGTTCAAATAAATGTGCTTTAAGAGTTAGGTCGAACTCTAGTCAAGTTTTATTTTCACTATCTTGTGAAGAGTTAACATTTATGCCTTCTATTATGTGCCAACAAAACACTTTATGTGAATTATTTCATAAATCCTACAAAATGAGGAAAATTATACCCATCTCACTGGGGTTCTTACAAGATTATATGACATAAAGAAGAGGTAACAGTTATAGAAATGATCATTAGTTAATATAATTATTTTATATATGATAAATCTAAAGCTGAAGACATGTAAAACACCAAAGCCTTACTATTAGAAAACAGAAGAGTCAAGAATAACACACAGAATTTCTTACTATCAATTTCTATGGCTGCAATAATTATACTATATTTTGTGGATAATTTGTAAGAATACATCTTTTTCCTTCTATCTGCACTGTTTCACCTTGTTGTCAACTTGTGTTATGGACCCTTGGGCCATTATTTATCTCAGGATAGGAAATATAAGAGGGTGACTAGAAAACAAAGGTATTAAATCTTAATGTTTGAAGCTTAAACCTGTGGGTACAGCAGTAAAATAAAATGATTTAAGAACTAGTTGTGATACCATACAATAAAAGGTAATTTTAATTTGTTTTTTCAGATTTCCTAGACTGAGTGCGTCTGCTAAGGAATGAACCAGGGAGAACGTGTAGAAGAAGGTCAAGGTACAGAGTGAGATCTCCAGGCATTTGTCATGACAGTGATGGGTCCTGGGAAAAGGTACGGCAGAACTCTCTTTCTTTGGATTTAAAGAAAGTGTGAGAAGGTCTTAGTTACTGGAGTGGCCCAGCAGATAGAAATCCAAGAGGAGAGGTCCCTTGCAAGGGGGACACTATAGACACATTGTGGGAATGGTGATGTGAGGGTCTAGTTCTGTGAGGGCTGGAGATATCTCCCTCACTTGTGGTCAAGAGTTAACACAGAAGGTATTGGCAGTGTCCTTCCTGTGGCTTTTAACTCTGGGATTAGCTGAGACAAAACTGTTTGCATGGTCCCTTGGACTGGACAAGGGAATATTGGAAAGGGAGGGATATTTTGGATTATCCCAATGATTCAATTATCTCTGAGTAGATACTGTTGATACATGTAAGGACCATATAAGTCAACTTCTATAGGGAGGAGTAAGGTAGCAGAGGATCCAGACCTCTCAGACAGGAAGTGGATGAGATCTTTCCTACAAGTGGTGAGGTGACACCTGGAGAGATGAAAGATTCAGGTGGATATCCTCAGGCAAATGAAAGAGCAGAGAAATCTCCGAGTTTGACTGAATTTTCTTAGAAAAGACCAAGCACAGTTCTGGCTCATGGAAAAATAGAAGCTCATAACAATCAGTCTATTTATAAAGAAAAAAAAAGGTACATTGCCATATAACTGAGTTCTAACTACAAATCATACCCATTCTTTTACTCATTATTTATTTTTCTGAAATTCTGGATAAAGTTGTGCCATAATGGGATTTATTAATAATAATGAATAAAAATCACAATATTTAAGTTTTTACTTTAAAATTCCTTCTTTATCCTCAGGCAGAAAGAAAAAAACATAACTCTACAGTTTGATTCTCAATATTTTTGATATGGTAATTCCCAAATACCAGCATGAAATACCTCACTTCTACAAAGCTTTGAAGCATGCAGAATCTTTGAATATTTCAATATCTTTTCTCTTGCATGCAGAAGAGGAATATCTGATTTCCAGAAGCCAAGGGAAAGAATCCCTTCAACTCTTATGCAATATGTAATTTCACAGAAGCTAGAAGAAATATATACAACCCTTGGAAAAGCATAATTAGCAATAGCAAGAAAAGTGAAACTCTACCTCATGATCATTAAACAAAGTGGCTTTTTGGTCTGTATAGTAGAGGAAAGACAACTTCCTTGATACTGAAAATCCCCAGATTAATTTTAAACATATAATTGTTAAAATTTCAATAAATATTTTGAACTATTTTTAGGGTCATATATTTAGGAGTTGTTCTATTTTCTATTTTTATGTTTATTATTGCTTTCGTATTAGTCCTTGGATGAAATTTCACACTGACATAAATAAAAATCTGTATTTTGAGATGAAGACAGCAAGAGAATATATACATAACAACTCAGTGTCCATTTTTCATAAAAATAAATCATCTAAGTAGTTTTGCTTTGAAAGAAAGCACTTAGAACTTATAGTTTTAACTGAGGTGTGTCAAATAAAGTTATACAGAGGCCTTTACTAAAGGATTTCTAAGAGTTATTAGGGCATTATAAACCTCTGAGTAGCAGCATTTACAAAATTTTTGACAATGAACTGGGCTTTTCTGTAAAGGGATGTTTATTCAGTTCTGGAAAAATAGTGTTTCTTGGAATATCATTTTGGGCAACACTTAGAAGAACTTGTAAAAATGGACTCTGATAAAGCAACTTGTAGCCCTTTAAAAAAATTTTCCCAAACTTTATCTAGTTTGTGGGGGAAAAGAAAGAGTACTGTTCTTTACACTGGAAACTCACTTATGGCCATTTCTCCTGGCCTTCAGACTTGGGTCTTGGATTGGAAATACACCACTGGCTTTCCTGGGCCTCCAACTTGCAGAGGTACTACTTAGCATCCGTGTGGCTGACAGGGTCTTTGAGCTCCAGCAAGGTGTCAGGCCTGTGTTTCTAAGGTGGGAGAGACGAGTTCAGGACACTGGTCTACAAGACACCTCCCAGCTCCATGTAATATTAAACAGTGAAAGATCTCTCAGAGATCTCCATCTCAATGGTAAAACCCAGCTCCACTCGACGAACAGCAAGTTACAATGTTGGACACCCTATGACAAACAACTAGCAAGACAGGAACACAAACCCACCCATTAGCAGAGAGGCTGCCAAAAATCATAATAAGGTCACAGACACCCCACAATACACCACCATACACCGTACTGCCCACCAGAAAGACAAGATCCAGTCTCAGCCACCAGAACACAGGAACCAGTCCCCTCCACCAGGAAGCCTACACAACCCACTGAACCAACCTTAACCACTGGGAGCAGACAGCAAAAACAACAGGAACATGAACAAGCAGTCTGTAAAAAGGGGACCCCAAACACAGTAAGTTAAGCAAAATGAGAAGACAGAGAAATACACAGCAGATGAAGGAGGAAGATAAAAACCCATCAGACCAAACAAATGAAGAAGAAATAGGCAGTCTACCTGATAAAGAATTCAGAGTAATGATAGTAAAGATGATCGAAAATCTTATAAATAGAAAGGAGAAAATAAAAGAAATGTTTAACAAGGAACTAGAAGAACTACAGAGCAAATAAACAATGATGAACAACACAATAAATGAAATAAAAAAATTCTCTAGAAGGATTCAATAGCAGAATAACTGAGGCAGAAGATCAGGTAACTGAATTGGAAGATAAAATAGTGGAAATAACTACCACAGAGCAGAAAAAAGAAAAAAAAAAAAAAAAGAATGAAAAGAATTGAGGACTCAGAGACCACTGGGACAACATTAAAGGTCCCAATAATCGAATTATAGGGGTCCCAGAAGAAGAAGAGAAAATGAAAGGGACTGAGAAAATAGATTATAGGTGAAACATTCCCTAATATGGGAAAGGAAATAGTTAATCAAGTCCAGGAAGCACAGAGAGTCCCATACAGGATAATATCAAGGAGAAACATGTTAAGACACATATTAATCAAACTAGCAAAAGTTAAATACAAAGAAAAAATATTAAAAGCAGCAAGGGAAAAGCAACAAATAACATACAAGGCAATCCCCATAAGGTTAATAGCTGATCTTGCAGCAGTAACTCTGCAAGCCAGAAGGGAGAGGCCGGACATATTTAAAGTGATGAAAGGGTAAAACCTACAACCAAGGTTACTCTACCCAGCAAGGATCTCATTCAGATTATACAGAGAAATTACAACCTTTACAGACAAGCAAAAGCTAAAAGAATTCAGAACCACCAAACCAACTTACAAATGCTAAAGGAACTTCACTAGACAGGAAACACAAGAGAAGGAAAACACCTACAATAACAAACCTAAAACAGTTAAGAAAATGGTAATAGGAACATACATATCGATAATGACCTTAAATGTAAATGGATTAAATGTTCCAACCAGAACACATAGACTGGCTGAATGGAAAAAAAAAAAAAAAAAAAAAAAATCCCTACGTATGCAGTCTACAAGAGACCCACATCAGACCTAGAGACACATACAGACTGAAAGTGAAGGGATGGAAAAAGATATTCCATGCATGGAAACCATAATAAAGCTGGAATAGCAATTCTCATATCAGACAAAATAGATTTTAAAATAAAGACTATTAGAAGAGACAAAGAAGGATATTGCATAATGATCAGGGGATCAATCCAAGTAGAAGATATAACAATTATAAATATTTATGCACCCAATATAGGAGCACATCAATACATAAGGAAAATGCTAAAAGCCATAAAAGGGGAAATCAACAGTAACACAATCATACTAGGGGACTTTAACACCACACTTTCACAAACGGACAGATCATTCAAAATGAAAATAAATATGGAAACACAAGCTTTAAATGGTACATTAAACAAGGTAGACTTAATTGATACTAATAGGACATTCTATCCAAAACCAACAGAATACACTTTCTTCTCAAGTGCTCATGGAACATTCTCCAGGATAGATCATACATTGGGTCACAAATCAAGCCTTGGTAAATTTAAGAAAATTGAAATTGCATCAGGTATATTTTCCAATCACAACGCTATGAGACTAGATATGAATTACAGGAAAGAAATCGGTAAAAAATACAAATACGTGGGGGCTAAACAATACATTAGTAAATGACCAAGAGATCACTGAAGAAATCAAAGAAATATGTCAGTAGGAAAGAAAACTGTAGGCCAATATTTTGGATGAACAATCCTCAACAAATTACTAGCAATCAGAATCCAGCAGTACATTCAAAGGATCATACACCATGATCAATTGGGGTTCATCCCAGGAATGCAAGGATTCATCAATATATGCAAATCAATCAATGTGATAAAGCATAGTAACAAATTGAAGGAGAAAAACCATATCATCATATCAATAAATGCAGAAAAAGCTTTCAAGAAAATTCAACACCGATTTATGGCAAAAACCCTCCAGGGTGTAGGCATAGAGGGAACTTACCTCAACATAAGAAAGGCCTTATATGGCAAACCCACAGCCAACATCATCCTCAACAGTGAAAACCTGAAACCGTTTCCTCTAAGATCAGTAGCAAGGCAAGGTTGTCCACTCTCACCGCTATTTTTCAACATAGTTTTGGAAGTCTTAGCCACAGCAATCAGAGAAGAAAAAGAAACAAAAGGAATCCAAATAGGAAAAGAAGAAGTAAAGCTGTCACTGCTTGCAGATGACATGATAGTATACCTAGGGAATCCTAAAGATGCTATCAGAAAACTATGGGAGCTAATCAATGAATTTGGTAAAGTAGCAGGATATAAAATTAATTCATAGAAGTCTCTTGCATTCCTATAAAATAATGATGAAAAATCTGAAAGAGAAATTAAGGAAACACTCCCATTTGCTATTGCAATGAAAAGAATAAAATGCCTAAGATAAACCTACCCAGGGAGAGAAAAGACGTGCATGCAGAAAACTATAAGACAATGGTGAAAGAAATTGATACAAACAGATGGAGAGATATACCATGTTCTTGGGTTAGAAGAATCAATATTGTGAAAATGACTATACTACCGAAAGCAATCTATAGATTTAGTGCAATTCCTATCAAACTACCAATGGCATTTTTCACAGAACTAGAACAAAAAACTTAACAATTTATATGGAAACACAAAAAAACCCAGATAGCAAAAGCAATCTTGAGAAAGAAAAAGGCAGCTGGAGGAATCAGGTTCCCAGACTTCAGACTATACTACAAAGCTACAGTAATCAAGACATTATGGTACTGGCACAAAAACAGAAATATAGATCAATGGAACAGGATGGAAAGCCCAGAGATAAACCCCTACACATATGGTCACCTTATTTTTGATAAAGGAAGCAAGGATATACAATTGAGAAAAGACAGCCTCTTCAATAAGTGGTGCTGCGAAAACTGGACAGCTACCTGTAAAAGATGAAATTGGAACACTCTGTAGCACCATACACAAAATAAACTCAAAATGGATTAAAGACCTAAATGTAAGGCCAGACACTATAAAACTCTTAGAGGAAAACATAGACCAAATACTCTATGACATAAATCACAGCAAGATCCTTTTTGACCCACTTCCTAGAGAAATGGAAATAAAAACAAAAATAAAGAAATGGGCCCTAATGAAACTTAAAAGCTTATGCACAGCAAAGAAAACATAAACAAGATGAAAAGACAACCCTCAGAATGGGAGAAAATGTTTGCAAATGAAGCAAATGACAAAAGATTAATCTCCCAAATTTACAAGCAGCTCAATATCAAAAAAACAAACAACCCAGTCCAAAATTGGACAGAAGACCTAAATAGACGTTTCACCAAAGAATATATACAGATTTCCAAGAAACACATGAAAGGATGCTCAACATCACTAATCATTAGAGAAATGCAAATTAAAAGCACAATGAAGTATCATCTCACACCGGTCAGAATGGCCATCATCAAAAAATCTACAAAAAAAAAATGCTGGAGAGGGTGTGGAGAGAAGGAAACCCTCTTGCACTGTTGGTGGGAATGTAGATTGATACAGCCACTATGGAGAACAGTATGGAGGTTCCTTAAAAAGCTAAAAATAGAACTACCATACGACCCAGCAATCCCACTACCGGGGTATACCCTGAGAAAACCATAATTCAAAAAGAGTCATGTACCATAATGTTCATTGCAGCTCTATTTATGTTAGCCAGGACATGGTCGCAACCTAAGTGTCCATCAACAGTTGAATGGATAAAGAAGGTGTGGCACATATATACAATGGGTTATTACTCAGCCATAAAAAGAAATGAAATTGAATTATTTGTAGTGAGGTGGATGGACCTACAGACTGTCATACAGAGTGAAATAATTCAGAAAGAGAAAAACAAATACCGCATGCTAAGTCATATATATGGAATCTAAAATAAACATAGAAAAATGGTTCTGAAGAACCTAGGGGCAGGACAGATATAAAGACGCAGACATAGAGAATGGAATTGAGGACACAGGGAGGTGGAAGGTAAGTTGGGAGGAAGTGGGAGAGCAGCAAGTACATATATACACTAACAAATGTAAAATAGATAGCTAGTGGGAAAGAGCTGTATAGCACAGGGAGATCAGCTTTGTGCTTTGTGAGTGTCTAGAGGGGTGGAATAGGGAGAATGGGAGGGAGACGCAAGAGGGAGGAGATATGGGGATATATGTATATGTATAGTTGATTCACTTTGTTATAAAGCAAAAACTAACACACCATTGTGAAGCAATTATACTCCAATAAAGATATTTTTTTAAAAAAGAAAGAGTACTTTATTTTTGCTACACACATAATTGTTAATATATAAAAGTTAAACTGAACAAAATACACCTACACAATGAAATTTCCATTCACAGCTAGAGTTCTCACACTCTACCTTCTAACCTCTTCGGATAATTCTTAACATTTCCAAATGCCTGGAAAAGCTCTACAAAAATACCTTAAAATATGACATAATTTTGAGATATATACTAGTTACACAAAATATTTTTAAATGAATCTGTGGTGTAAACAGCTAGGGAATGGAGCACAATTTTTATAATCAGGAAGACATTTCCATTTGCATAGAATTGGTACGGTTGGATAGGTCAAAGTGCATATCTTAGCCCAATGCAAGGCCATTTCTAATGAATGAGACTTAATATGTTTTCAAGAGTAAATGGTCGATGAATGTGTATAAAAGTAATCTGAGCAGGTTATAGCAATAACTGAGATAGACTGATCTATGTAAAGTTTAATAAAGATATTCTCTACATATAGGATTAAATGATTTTAGTAAAGGGATATAGATTTGTGATTTCACAATGAATTTAAACCAAAAGTTTCCACACAAGAAGATATAGTAATATCTGTTGTCTATTTTTGATTCAAAAAGCTACTTAGGGAACTCTGCTCAATATTCTTTAATAACCGAAATGGGAAAAGAATTTGAAATAGAATAGATACATGTATATGTATAAGTGAATCACCTTTCTGTACACCTGAAACTAACATAACATTGTTAATCAACTATGCTCCAATATAAAACAAAAAATAAAATAAAAAGCTACATAGTTATGATAAATAAGCCAAACTATACTAGAGATGACTAAAACTAAGTTTTTGACCATCAGGACAGACCCTTCATGTAGAGAAGAAAAGAGCCTTCTTCTGTAGGGAGGCAGAGCACACAGAAAGCTGCCACTGATGCATCAAAAATGAGTGAAAAAATAGGCTTAGCTTAGGGTACCATCCCAGTACAATGAAGAATCTATTTGTAATAACTAATGTTTGGAAACAGCCTGAAAGGCCATCCATTAAGAACTCCCCAATAAAGCAAGAGCATTCATACAATGGAGTACTTCACAGCCTTCAGAAATACGAGAACTATTTCCATTCAGGATATTTCATTAAGCAGTTTAAAGAAAATGTAGATGGAAGAAGGGAAGATAGTATTTTACATTTATATAAAAAACCATGGAAAATAAAAAGGCTCAGAATTCTATGTTTATTTTTTGTTAAAAATAATGAAGATTTCATACAAGCTAACAGATACAATTACATACTAGGGGAGGATGGAATAGAAATGACAAGTATAAAAGCAAAACTACTCCAGGGATGACAATTAATAGAATTTTGGCTTTTGAAACTTGTAAATGTATGATATATTCAAAAGTATACAACAGCAAATCCTAAAATAAAACACAAATGAGTGAGCATAACAGTAAATCAAATAATCAACATACCTACCCAGAGAAAAGAATGATTCTAAGGAAGTAAACACAGTGCCCATCTTTAACAGGCATGTTCCAAGCATAAGAAGACCTGCAAATTAATATGACATTTCACCCCAAAGGTCTACTGGTGAGAGTTATATTAGTATTATAACGATGTACTTTGAAAGATAAAGCACACAAGTAAATGCATCAGCTTTGTTAGAAATCAAGGTCTCACTGTAAGAGAAAAGCTAGAAAATATAAAATCAAAAGGTTCTGAAAAACATGATAATAGTATATTTGAATTCACACATTATTATCAATTTATGATTTTTTAAAATGTATTTTCACGCATGGCTCACCAAAAAAGCCAACAAAGATATCATGACATACCACATGCCTAACACCTCTACTTCTTAATCTTAATTTCTAAATCCCACTCTCTACTAAAAGTAAACAGGCTTTATTGGTGAATTTTTAAAATTTTCATTCTTTGCCATCTGAACTCAAATTATTCCATGTTTTCCTTTCCCCCCCCCGCCCTTGGTAGAAGAAAACTTAAACTTAGCATTTCCAATTGACTAAGTCATTTTCAGCAGTTTTACATTTTTAAGACTCCCCTCCCCTCCCTTTTCTATTAAGATAAAATGTAATTCTACAGAACATTATGTGGAAAATGCATAAAAAGATGTTTCACAACAAAATGTTTGACAGTCTATCCTTTAAAAGTATTTCACACTGTACTTATAAATACTATGCAGGCTAAATATAAAGAGGAGAAAAAATTACAAAAATGTTAGATGAAAGTATGAGATATTTTTGTCATATCTATGGATTCATAGAGTTTTCTGAGGACCAGGCTAAAGTTGAGGAGAAATAGCAGAATTATTGGCAATTTTAAATTATGTTAGATGTAAGAACTTAGGAAAAAATTTAAAGGAATAGGAGAAAATGTTTGCAGTAGAAAAAATATGGATTGAATTAATATCCACAGTATCTTAAAAGGGCTTACAGATTAGTGAGGAAAAAATAATCAACCCAAGGAAATAAATGGACAAGGGGTATGGCCATTCAATTCAGAGGAAAAAATGCAAATGGAGAAAATAAGATGAATTACTTCATCTCTCCATCGAGTTAAAACAATGGCAAGTTAAGGTCTTTTTGTGTTTATTTAATCAGTCAATTTTTAAAAAAATGTATTAATTATATATAACCTTGGAAAGAACTTTGAGAGTCAGTCATTCATAGACCCTTGATTAAAACTTTATATTGGGAAGTATCATTTTGCAACATAGTTTGACAACATCTAACAAAAAATATAAATGGATATTTTTTAAACCAACAAAATCATATAGTAGGAGTTTATTCTGTTACAATATGATCAGTCATGTAGATAAAAAAGTTAACATAAATTGGTATATAATTACTTTGCAAAGAACAGCTTGGCACAATTTTGTGAATTAGAAATTATACATTCCCTGTAAAACATTAGGGACAATTGCAATGCATGTCCTAAAGCTGCACTTCTCAAGGTGTGGTCTTGGCGCCCGTGAGAGTCCTCAAGACCTTTCTTATGTGGGAACTATGATTTCAAAGCTGTTTGCACAGTAGAACAAAGATGTTTTACTCTGTTTTTTCACTGTGCTAACATTTGAACTCATGGTGCAAAAGCAATGTGAGTAACACTGCTGACATCTAAGAAAAATGAAGGCATTGTCACCAATCTGTACTACTAGTTGTACTATTCTCCACCACACTTGTAGTTGGAAAAAAAAAATGCCAGCTTCACTTAGAATTTCCAACATGAGGAAGCAAAAATAATTAATTTCATTAAATCTTAACCATTGATTTTATGTCTTTATTGTCTTATGTGCCTCAAGATGCAATTGTTTGTGTTGCAAGCTGAACTAACCACTCTTTTATGGAATATTGTTTTTACTTGAAGGAATGACTGACAGGCAAACTAATGCCCTAGCACATATTTACATACAACTGAACACAGTGAGCCTGTCATTCAAGAAAAGCATTTGATAGTATTTGTTGCCATGATAAAATGTGAGTTTTCAAATGATAATTACATTTTTTTAAATTGTATATCCACCATCATGAACTTGATAGCTTCCCTACACATAAAGACTTTTCTTATGAGATCAGTAGAGATATTAACAAATTTGATCTTTTAAAAATATCTTTCAATAAAAGGCATCAACATTTGGAAGAGCTGAATTACTTGATGAGCCAGTATTTTTTCCAAATGGCCAACATATGCATTTACAAAATTATGAATGGGTTAAAGGTCATTCAAAGTTCAAGATAGATCAATAGATTTTAATGTAACAGAGACTGAAATGTTCACTAATCCCATATTGCAATTAAATTTTGAGAAATAACTACTTGCCTAGTATAGTGTAATATCAAAGTATACCCATAATTTTATTAAAAAGATATTGAGATACTTCTCCATTTGTTCTCTGAATCTGTGATTCTCTTTCTTTTTAATTATGTTTGAACATTTGTATTTTTTTTTAGATTCCACATATACGTGAACTTACACAGTATTTGTCTTTCTCTGTCTGACTTACTTTACTGAGTATAATACCCTCTAGGTCCATCCATGTTGTTGCATAATGGCAAGATTTTATTCATTTTATGGTTGAGTGATATCCCATTGTGTATATATACTACATCTTTATTCATTCATTAATTGTTGGTCCCTTAGATTGCTTCCATATCTTGGCTAATGTAAATAATGCTTCAAGTAACATAGGGGTGTATATATATTTTCTAATTAGTGTTTTTGTTTTCTTCAGATAAATACACAGGAGGGAAATTGCTGGATTGTATGGTGGAGAAGGAGGGAAACAGATGAGGGAGATTAAGAGATAAAAACTTCCAGTTGCAAAGTAAATTGAGTCGGGGTATGAAATGTACAGTGTGGGAAATATAGTCAATGATTTTATAATATCTTTGGTGACAGATGGTAACTGGACTTATTGTGGTAATCATTTTGAAAGGTATACATAATATCGAATCACTAGTTCTATAAAAGGAACTTACATAGTGTTGTAGGTCAGTTATACTTCAAAAACAAACTCATAGAAAAAAAGATCAGATTTGTGGCTACCAGTGGTGGGTGTGGGGGGAGGGGGATTGGATGAAAGCTGTCAAACTGTATAAAATTCCAGTTATAAGATAAATAAATATTAGGAATATGATGTACAACATGGTAAATATGGTTAACCCTGTTGTATGTTAAATATGAAAGCTGTTAAGAGAGTAAATCCTAAGAGTTCTCATCACAAGGAAAATATATATATATTTTCAATTTAATTTTGTATAATATGAGATAATGGATGTTCATTAAGGTTATTGTGATAGTCTTTCATGATGCATATAAATCAAGTCATTATGTTGTATGCCTTAAACTTATACAGTGCTGTATGTCAATTATATTTCAATAAAACTGGAAAAAATAAAATAAAATGCTCAAAAAAGATGGTTCTCCATTTTCCAGCTACATATCTGTGTGAAACCTGGTTTTCTCCTATTCAGCCAAACAACATATTATAGGGAATTTAGTGCAGAAGAAGATGGCAGAATAGAGCTGCCTCTATTACACCAAACATTAGAGATCTGCAAAATCTCTAGATAAAATAATTTTGTTGTTCTTTTGGAAAATATAATAGCTTTAATAAAAAGCTTATTATTTATATCAACATATAATGAGCTTATTATTTCAAATGGATGTATAAATATTTTTAAATTATTGATATTTTTAATTTGCAAGTATTGACATCATACAACTTATACAAACAGAAACTCTCTGAAGTCTTCAGTAACATTTAAATTATAATGGGGTGCATAGACCAAAATGTTTGAGAACCACTGCCTTAGACAAACTCATGCAGTTGTACAACAGGGTATATATGCATAGTAATATATGAACATGCATATTCATAGCAATATTCTTTGTGATAGCTGGAAACTGTGTACAATTCAATGTCCTACAACACTGGAATAGAATAAACTGTAGTTTATTCATACACTAGAATAGCACAACGTCAGTGACATGTGCCATACTTTGGGTGAAATAAGACATAAACACATTTAATGTAGTTCCATAGATGATAAAAATATAAAAATAATGGGCTTCCCTGGTGGCGCAGTGGTTGAGAGTCCGCCTGCCGATGCAGGGGACACAGGTTCGTGCCCCGGTCCGGGAGGATCCCACATGACGCGGAGCAGCTGGGCCCATGAACCATGGCAGCTGAGCCTGCGCGTCCGGAGCCTGTGCTCCACAACGGGAGAGGCCACAACAGTGAGAGGCCCATCTACCGCGAAAAAAAAAAAAAAAATTAGGGATATGTCCATCAAAATTAGCCATATTAGAAATTAAAATGAAAAATTCAGACTGCATGCATGCAATAATTTGTTTTAAAATAATAAACCCATTAAAGGAGAGCACAAATAGCACAATTTATAAAAATTAGCTCTATGGCCAAAGTAAAAAACATATATTGAGAAGAATAGCATTGCTTTACAATTCGAAAATCTGGCTGAATCAAAGATAACTTGATTCTCAACTTTGCTTCTGCAGCCAATCTGTTGAAACAGCATGCATTATAGCCTCTGGTAAATGTCACTGTCCCTCGTGAGAGAATGAGAACGAGAAAAAAAATAAAACCGTGTTGCTTTGAAAGTAGTTTTGCCCTAGCAGACTTCTGGAAAGGTTCTTGGAGACCTCAGACTCCCCAAGGTACACTTGGAAAATTGAGGCTCCAGTGTGGTTGGAGCAGGGGGAGTGAAAGAATGCACAGTGTCCACGGATACTTTGAGGCTCTGCGTAGAAATTCAGCGTGCTTGTGCTTGCTGCCTTGCCAGGCTGCAATCTCCTTAAAGACAAAATCCATGTTTAATAGAGAAAGAAGTAAGGAGAGGGAGAATCAAAGGACCTTGTAAGCTGAAATGGGACTCTATACAGCTCAGATATTTTCAGCCTGACAGGCTGTGAGGCCACCCACACAGTGTTTCTTCTATCTGGCTTATTATCTTCCGCTGTTCAGTGCCTCAGGTGCAAAGCTTTAGATTAATCTCAAACTTCCTTTCTGTCAATGATCTGTCTAGATGACTAAGCAGCTTTGTTTCCAGAGTGAGTTTAACAACTTCCTCCATTTCTTTCGTCTGATACCTTCACCTGGCTATTCAAGGCAGTATTTGTATATTTCACAGAACATCACCAACACACAAAGTTGACACAAAAACCAAAAGGAAATATTCACATCTCACTGCTTTGTCAGGAACATTATAACCAGGAAGTAAATGTAAGAAGGGACATAAGATTATTGATTCCCCACCCCTACCATTGCCATGGTGGTGAATATATCATTTAAAATGTCACAGAAGTACAATATATATTGTTAGTCTTGCGACTTAAGGAGGAATGAGCAGAGTTGGGGTTCTCTTTGGGGCAGTACAGGGAAAGGATAGGAAATCAGTGCTGCTGGGTGCCCTGTGGGGGGCAGGGGGAGGGGTGTGAAAGAACCCCACGTGTGACAGGACTGACTACTGATTCATTCATTCTCCTGACATTATTCGTCTTTCTCTTTTTTCTCTTTCAATATGAAAAGACATTTGAAAATTGTGTGTGTGGGGAACGGGGGGAACCTTATGATTTTAGTTTATTTCATCTCTAGATATTTTGTACAAAGATCCAGGGGAAAGTGGGTAGTATAGAATGGTCTTCAAGAATGTGACTGACCTTCTTTTCACAGATCTTACACAGATTTCATGAAAGATAGAGTACAGGTACACTAATAGCTCATATGCTCACATTAATTGGATCTTTAGTAACCAGATTACCAGTTTCTAAATAGAAGAGTGTTCCAATGGATATTATCATTTACATAACAACTAAAGAGAAAATGGCCCCTCTTTTAGAAGTTAAGTTAATGACCAGAGTTGTGTGTGTAGCCTGATCTTTCAAGCCTAAATTGATTTTTCTTCAAAACAAAATTGTAAAAGTAATAATGATAATAATATCTACCACATTTTGTTACTTAAATGGTTAAGGCAAAGTTCCTGGTTTGTAGTGTGCATTAACTACACATTAGATGGACAGTATAAGTTTGCAGGTACAAAGAGCAGGCTAGTTGTAGTTACAGCACCCAGATTGGCAAGTCCTTTCTGGAACCCAGCAGTCGTAAGCCCCTGAGAATTCCAGGGCACACAAGGTCGGTCTTACTACATGAGAGGAGACACTGCAGATGGCCTGTGCTTCCAAGGCCAGAAATATCCTGGACCTAAGTCCCAGATCTCAGAGTAAGGTGTTTATACTAATTGCTAATATCATGCCTAATCTGTAATTGTCCTACTTCAAAAAAAAAGACTTTCCCTTAAGTCTAAATCTCAGTGTAGCTTCACGGAGATTAGTTGAACTATATCATTTCAGATGTAACTTCTACTCGAAGGTTAACCATTGAAGGAATCAGTTATTAAAAGTAATATTCATGTTCCCTATCAAGAGAAATAATCCACCCACCCACCTGCAAAGGGTCTGATTGCACCAGTGGTTCTCAAAGGGCAGCAGTGTCTGCATCACTGGGAGCCTGTTAGTTCCACAAATTGTCAAGTCTACCCAAGACCTACTGAGTCAGAGCTCTGGGCTTGAGATCCAGTAACCCGGCGTTTAACAAGTCCTCCCAGTGATTTTGATTCATGCTGAACTTTCAGAACCACTGGCCTAAGCAAGATGCCTACTGCAAGGAGACATGGCAAAGAAGGGCAGATGAATGGCTCTATGGGACTCTGGGAGGTCAGAGCCCCACAGCGCATTAGGGATGCTCCATGCATGAGACATACCAGGCTGTGATCCTCAGCAAAGCCCAGTCTGTACAGGCCCCAGGGGTTGTGAGATGCTTGAAAAATTAGGCCTCTGAAGGTAGAATTGAGGAACATGAATTATTTTACTTAAGCAGTAGGCTGGAGAAAAATTATACAGAGTGAAGTAAAGGTTGGTCACAGGGCAAACCATGTATGAAATGAAGCCTTAAATTGAGATGACCCTAACATCAATGTCAGTTTAAAAAAATGGAATGGAGAAAGAAAGAAAGAAAGAAAGAAGGAAGGAAGGAAGGAAGGAAGGAAGAAAGAAAGAAAGAAAGAAAGAAAGAAAGAAAGAAAGAAAGAAAGAAAGGAAGGAAGGAAGGAAGGAAGAAAGAAAGAAAGGAGGAAAGAAAGAAAGAAAGAAAGATGAAGGAAGGAAGAAAGAAAAAGAAAGAAGAAAGAAAGAAAGGAGGAAAGAAAGAAAGAAAGAGAAAAAGAAAGAAAGGAAGGAAGGAAGGGAGGAAAGAGAGAGAAGGAGGAAGGGAAGAAGGAAGGAAGAAGGAAAGAAAGGGAGAGACACAAAGAGAAAGAAAGACAGAGAGGAAGGAAGAAAGGGAAGGAGGGAAGGAGGCAAGGAAGGAGGGAGGGAAAGAAAGAGAGACAGAAATGAATTTGGCAGAACTGCAAATATTACAAACCCAAGCTTCTGCTGACTCAGACAATGCTTATACTCAGAGCAGTGGTTTTCAAACAGAAGCAATTTTGCTTCTCTCTCAGGGGACCTTTGACAATGTCTGGAGATGTTTTGAGTTGAGATGTTTGAGGGGGGAGGAGATGCTACAGGCATCTATTGGTTGGAGACCAGGGACACTGCTGCACATCCACAGTGCACAGGACAGCCCACCACAGAAAATGATCTGGCCCAAAGTATCAACAGTACCAAGGCGGAGGAGACCTAATCTACTTGCACATAGGTAATAGGTAAATACATTTAACTTTGCCGTTTGATCCACATCCATCTAGTTCTTTTAAATCATCCCAAGATCTTTACATTTTATTTTATTTTTATTTTATTATTTTTTAAAATTAATTAATTCATTTATTTTTGGCTGCATTAGGTCTTCGTTGTTGCACATGGGCTTTCTCTAGTTGCGGCGAGCGGGGGCTACTCTTTGTTTCGGTGGTGGGCTTCTCATTGCGGTGGCTTATCATTGCGGAGTACGGGCTGTAGGCACGCGGGCTTCAGTAGTTGTGGCACATGGGCTCTAGAGCACAGGCTCAGTAGTTGTGGTGCACGGGCTTAGTTGCTCCATGGCATGTGGGATCTTCCTGGACCAGGGCTTGAACCCGTGTCCCCTGCATTGGCAGGCTGATTCTTTTTTTTTTTTAATATTTATTTATTTATTAATTTTTAATTTTTTAAACATCTTTATTGGAGTATAATTGCTTTAAAATGGTGTATTAGTTTCTGCTTTATAACAAAGTGAATCAGTTGTACATATATATATGTTCCCATATCTCTTCCCTCTTGTGTCTCCCTCCCTCCCACCCTCCCTATCCTATCCCTCTAGGTGGTCAAAAACCACCCAGCTGATCTCCCTGTGTTATGTGGCTGCTTCTCACTAGCTATCTATTTTACATTTGGTAGTGTATATATGTTCATGCCATTCTCTCACTTTGTCACAGCTTACACTTCCCCCTCCCCATATCCTCAAGTCCATGCTGTAGTAGGTCTGTGTCTTTATTCTCATCTTACCCCTAGGTTCTTCATGACAGTTTTTTTTTTTTTTCTTAAATTCCATATATATATATGTTAGCACACGGTATTTGTTTTTCTCCTTCTGACTTACTTCACTCTGTATGACAGACTCTAGGTCTATCCACCTCACTACAAATAGCAGGCAGATTTTTAACCACTGTGCCAGCAGGGAAGTCCAAGATATTTCCATTTTAATTCACAACCTACTGTGAATTTGATAGATGAATTCCTATAATGTTAATAACATAATTAATCAGTACAGGAAATTCAAATTGTTAGGTAAATATCAGTATTAGTAAAATACCACTTATTTATGCATTTTGGCCTGAGCTCAGGACTTTTCTTTTTCTTTCATTTACTCTTAGAAGTAAAGATATAACCTGAGCAGCAGGACTCACTGTTCAATTTCTTAGTTTCAGAGAACGAATAGGATGACATAGAGAAGCATAGTTTGTGTGTATTTGACTTTTGTCTCTTGCTCATTTAGCTTCAGCAAAGATAGAAAAAATAGTGAAAAGGGATTTACTTACAGCAGTTGGGGACTGCCCAGCTTCCTCTTTCTCACAGAAATTGACTAATAGCCAATGTTTTACTCCTGCTGGCTTCAATTACATAAGAATTAATTTTACCTGGCTGGGTTGGTCGGTGCATACTTAAGGTATAATATTATAAGATTTTATTAGTAATTCATTTATATTGTCTATTAAACAGACATAAAGCTACCTTGAATATAATTGGTAGGCCAATTTTTTATACCACTGACTAGTGAATCACCGTATCCGTTTTTAAATAAGTTGAAGGCTTCCCTGGTGGTGCAGTGGTTAAGAATCTGCCCGCCAATGCAGGAGACACGGGTTCGAGCCCTAGTCTGGGAAGATCCCACATGCCGCGGAACAACTAAGCCCGTGTGCCACAACTACTGAGCCTGCGCTCTAGAGCCCACGAGCCACAACTACTGAAGCCTGTGTGCCACACCTACTGAAGCCCGTGCGCCTAGAGCCCGTGCTCCACACAAGAGAAGCCACTGCAATGAGAAGCCTGCACACTACAACGAAGAGTAGCCCCTGCTCGTCGCAACCAGAGAAAAGCCCACGTGCAGCAACGAAGACCCAAAAGCAGCCAAAAATAAATAAATAAATAAATTTTAAATAAATAAATAAGTTGAAACATCATATCAGGGTTACAAATACAGATGACGCTTTGCATGCTGATTATAAATGAGAAAGAATTATCACAAAAGGCCTTAAAATAGGAATTTCTCTAAGTATGTAACAGAACATAGCAATGCATTGTCACTTAGATTTTTTTTAGATAGTATAAATGTGAGACATTGGTGAGATTTTGAATGGACCATAATATTTTCCATTGAGTGAGCTAAAGTACACGTTTGATGAACTGAATTCTATGTCCCTTTAGCTCTATGAATCTCACATATATACACATACATCTCATTGTATATAATCTCTTATACATGAATCACGTATGGGTACTACACTATAATATTATAGATTTTAAAATATACAAATAACAAAACACTGGTAATTTTCCAAATATATCATGTATAATTATTCTTTCATTTGTATACGTAATTTCAAAGTCCATTTCATACCCACCAATATGACCTTTGTTTCATTTATTGCTGTTCCAATAATTCCATAGTTTTATTTGTGGTGGGTGAAATAAATAGCCGTGTGTCATCTGTGTGACACCCCACACTCAAAAATGTCTATATTTATATATTATATAGAATAATATTATTTCCCGTAAACCTTTTAGAACAGGAAAGAGACAAGGAATCTAAACATCAAGAAGCAGACATTAAGAGGACAAAAACTTTGTTTGGAGGAAAAGTTTGCCCAGCTACTGTGTTTTGCTTCACCTCAGTCTTTTGGCAGAGCAAGTGTGTAGTATCCTAATATTTTATACAGGTTTTGAGATTGAACTTAGCACTTAAAAAATCTATATGAGAATCACTTAAAAAGACAAACATATTAAAAGATATTGAAATGTTTAAATCTTCTAGTTACTTTTGTTATCGATTTCTGTCTTAATCCCTCTATGATCTAATAAAATACTGAGAATTAATTTAATTCTTTGAAGTTTATTGAGACTTGGTTTATATGGGCCATATTTTGGTTAAATTCATAATGTCCCTTGAGCACTTAAAAGAGTGTGTATTCTGCCATTGTTGGCTAAAAGATCATAGGCAGATGATTAGATGAATAGATAGATTTATAGATATTATACTATATTTATGAATAATGCAATTATAAGTATAAATATGCCACTCATTTTTGACCTGCTTTTCCTTTTGATGTCTTTTCCCTTGTTAAAGTAATTAAACCAGGAAACCATTAGCCTGAGGTGGCTCTAAAGTCTTCCTACCCTAAGTAAAGCATACTGAAACATAAACCTGTGTCCTTTCCTGTGAACCCCTCAAGGTTGAGAAGGAAACTAATAACAAACAGCCAACTGAGCTTTTCCAGATGAGGCAACAGCTTAAGCTGTAGCCAATCAAATTGCATCCTTGATCTGCTTGGGCGTCTTCTCTATAAAAGCCTGGCTCCCAGCTCCTGTTGGTGAAATGCTCCCAAGTCTTTTCAGGTTGGGACTGTCCGGTTCAAACAGGTGTCTGTTCAAATAACCTCCTGAAAATTTTAACATGCCTCATCTTTTGACACCCTCTTTAAAAATCATTAACTTGTACTTTCATATTATCATTTTTACTAACCTAAGAAACTACATGGTTTAGTAAAAACAGATGAACAAATTTACAATCCAAAAAGATATCATAAACTCCTACAACTCAACCATAATTTCACTTTTAACTTCGTTCTGATTTTTTTCTTTTTGTAAGTATTCACACATACATGATTTAGTAAAATGAAACTATACTAGACATCTCTTTTGAAACAGTATTATCACAAATGTAATTCTATGAATATATTCCAATGCAACCTAGATTTACGTCACCATTTGAAATGGGCAAATGATATTATTTCACATGTATTTAACACTATATTCGCCCTTTATGAAACATGTATAATAAGCCAAAAACTAAGGAAAACTATCCTTAAGACAAAGGTGAGTCTATTATTTGTATGCATGTTTGTGGGGTGTGTATATGTGTGTGTTTCTGTAGTGTTAATTACAACAAAACCTTTTTAAAAAAATTATAAGTATTGATATTTCTGTTTTCTGATTTACCCTAAGAAAAGTTATCTTCATATAAAATTCACATGTACATGTAATACTGCATTTTCCTATTCATATTCATGGTATATCTCCACCTATGACAGAAGATACCCTATTTTCTTCAGACACTTTCCTTAAGTTACTGCAACTCTTTCTCCCTTCTCTCTGGTCTATGGTGAGGCCAGTTCACTTCAGAGTAAATGCCAAGGGAAACAGCTGAGGAGAAGTTGCAGTGAGAAAAGCATCAGTGGAGGATTTATTAGTTTTTAATTCACTACAGCTAAACAATTTTTCTGCCATGCCTTTCCTAGCAACTCCTCCTGGGCTGGGGGAAGAGGCGTGTGTCACTGGAAGCAGCTGAATACAAATGACTGATGGGAACACAGATAACTCTTTCTAATATGCCATTAAACAAATTTACCTTTTTCTTATAGTCAAGAGAGGACCCAGTGCATGAATTATCATAAGAATACCACAGGGTGTAAAGTTTCTTGATGAAAAATTCTGTTTTATGAGAATGATAAATGTTCTTTAAAGAAAGTAAAGGTTTATATATTTGAAATTCTAAATTTAAAGAGTTGTTGCTGTTTATTGAAATACCAGTATTTAATTTAGTCTATTTATTGTAATTTTAGTATTTTCTTAGCTGTTGAAAATAAGCATACTTATGAATCAAATTTAAAATACTAAGTTGGCTACTACTGAAGAAGAACCCACTGCTTCAGCAATCCAGAAAAATGTTATCTATATATGCATACATATATACATACATATATATACATATATCAGAATTAGAACTAGAAAAAGTTTTGCTTAGTTTTGAATTGTGAAAGACTTCACACTGAATAGAACTCTTGGGGGTCTAACTGAAGTTATTTCAAAAACTATGACTGCTCATTTATCTATGAAATTAACTTTTTGCATATTGCTTGATCTGGTTTTGTAGAGCAAAATGATAGTTATTCACTAGAAAATGTTGGTAGCCATTTTAAGTTATGAATAGATTATCAGACATTTTATACTAAAGTCTTTAAAATACCTTCAATTGTTGAATCATAGTGAATATGGGTATTCAATTACATAGGGACCAAGAGCTAAGTCTTTCAATTCCCAGTAAAAAATTTAAGTCTTGGATTCCAAAGTTCAAATACAATATCTATAAATTACCACGCACCATAGTTTTGTGTCATAGAAAAATTAAAATTAATGTAATGGTCATAGAAAATAATCCAGAGCATAGAGACAGGTTACCAAATAAGGAAGTTCAAACAGAGAGGCAGCTTGAGCAGAAGAAGACTGTGTACAAACTCCTATTCTCCTTCTCTATCTGATATACACCATGGCTTGCTCTTTAAGTCAAGTCTTTTTCAATCTTGATAATGGCATCTTTTATGATGTTTTCTGATGAATACAATTTTCCATCTTTTAGAGAAAATGATACTATTGATGTGAAGTGTTAATTCATATTGCATGAAGACTTTAAAAAGCTGATATAAATCTAGAGGGCTCTCTGTAAAATGCCAAACTTTTTCAACATTTACTTTGTCAGGTATGTCAGTAGCAACACACATATTATGAGATGAAAAATGACACAAGGAAAAGAAGACCTGTGTATATGATTGTAGACCTAGCATGAACATGGAAACTGGACTTGATGGTGTGTAAGAGTGAGCATGGCAGGCCTGGGTGCAAGACTTCTGAGCATTTCCAAGAACAGCCTGTTCGATTACAGTGTTTTCATGTTGGACAAGTTATGCTCAGATGGTCTATGCTAACAATATAGTTTATGAAGAATACCTGTCCTTTCTCTGGGAGCATAAAGCATGGGTAACTGAGGTCAGCCACACAGGTGCTGGATTCCTGCATGACTGACTCCCCATAAAACCCTGGACATCAAGGACCAGGTGAGATTCTCTGGTTGGTAACACTTCATATGTGTTGTCACACCTGGAGACTTTTCCCTTTGCTAATTTCACCCTGTATGCTTTTGCTGTAATAAACTGTAAGCATGACTATAAGAACTTCTGAGTCTTGACAGTCCCAGTTAATTGCTCATCTTGACGGTATTCTTGGGGAGCCCAACACAGAGGGTTTGTAGACATTCTCTACTAGCTCTACTGAGGCTCACTACCATGTCTCTAATACCAACATGTTTTTACTATTTCAATTCACTTTAGTCTTGAGATTTTTTTCTTTTTTTTTGCCTAGGTTCTTATGAGCACTACAGGGTAACCCATGAATCAAAAGGTAATTATAAGGTATTAATACCTAGTGCTGAAGAAAATGCACTAAAAATAGAGCTGCCATAACCTTTAGATGTGACACTAAATTGTTAAATTTTGGGACCTTTATATTAGTTGCCTTGATATTGCTCAGTCACTTTGAATTTTGAAAGAGATTTGTCTGTAGAGAAGTTTATTAATGTCATTTTATAAGCACCTGAACAATATCTTTCAAGAATGAATTCCTGTTTAGACAAATATTATTTTTAATGATATGGAAAAATGTTCATGATGTAATTTTTAAATGTAGTCAGTTCTTGCTATTAGCAGTAGTGTTCTATAAGGTCCTCATGAACGTTGAATTAGTGAATATTGAACAATTGCTCCTAGACAAAATACAGAATTAGATTCCTACGAGCCTCTGATCACAACATTTTGTCAACTGATCAACATATAAACTTGTTTTATGTGTATCTGTTTAAAGACACCTTATGTAATATATATATTGTTGATTTATTAACATGGAACTCACACCAAGTCGTACCTGAACATGGCTTTTCAAACACACACATTTACTCAATAAGGCACCTCACGGCCTTCCTGCTGTTCGGAACACTAGACAGCAGCTCAGCACCATGCAAGCAGGGATATTTTAGACAATGAACTCACAGTGAGAATCACAAAAATGCAAAAAATGTGATACCAAATAGATCGTGAGAAAGACACTTGTTTACAGTATAAAGGCTGAGAGGAGACAGAGCATCACAATGCTCACCCTCAGCTGGGAATGTGCACATCTGGAGACTGAAGAGTCTCACCACTGTGTCTTTCCAAGAGTATTGATCTGGGAGCTAAAAATAAATTTTAACAAGTAGGAAAATATACAAATTGTTTTCTTATTATGAAAATAATGCATGCACATTGAAAAACTATAAAACATCAAATATTTCAAATGTGCCTCTCACTTTCTCAAAACTGTAATCCAATTACACTGTGGAAAACAGCATTAAAATGTGCCTTTATCCTCCCAGAAATTTGTTATTGATACTGAGATACAGGGTAGGTGTCATTTGTTTCATTATTATATCCCAAGAATGTACCATTAAAGATAGTACAACAAATTATAGTTTCAAAAGAATGAATAATATTGAATGTTACCTACAACCTGACCTTTAGTATTGTGTATTATCTTCAAAATAAAAATTATAAACACAATACAAAAGCTTTACCCACTTGAGAAGTGGAAAGTAATATCTCTTTGCTACTATGACATGTCACATTCAATTTAGAGAGAAAATTAACAACTTTTTATATGTTTTTGTAAAATTTAATGTGCCTTCTGTCAATTGCCTATTCATATTTTGGACACAGTTTCTATTCACTGTTGCTCTATTTCTTAATGATTTGTAAAATGTCTTTAAATGCAAGGAAATCATTGTTTTGTCATAGATGTCAAAAAGCTATTTTCTAGATTATCATTTGCATTTGCATTAATGTGTACCAATGTATAATATAATTGTAACTTATACAGTTTATATGGATTATATGTCTTATACCTTCATACTAAAGTTTTCCATATTGACAGTAGCTCAATTTTTCTAAAAGTTTCAGTATTGTTTGAATATATCAGAAATATAATTAGTTATGAAAAGTAACTAATACTTTTTATTTTCTTTCTTTTTGTAATCTCATATTAAATGAACAAATTCTTTTAAAGGCCCTAAGTACCAATATTCACTGAAGAAATAAAAAACATAACCTGAATAGTTCCATATTTCTTAAATAATTTGAATTTGTGGTTAAATTACTTCCAACAAAGAAAATTCTACTCCCAGATAGCTTCACCGGCAAGTTCAGTGAAGCTTTAAAGGATGAAATAATATCAATTCACACAGAATCTTCCAGAAGATTAAAAAAAGGGAATGCTTCATTTCATAGGGACAGCCTTACTATGCAACCAACACTAAAAAAAAATTATAAGAAAATAGAACCAGACATAAATATCCTTTTTTAATAAACACAAATAATCCTTAACTTCTTATAAGACCAGCTTCAGCAATATGTAAAAAGGATAACATATGACCAACAAGAATTAATACGAGGAATACAAAGCTGGTCAGACTGTCAAAAGTCCATGAATGTCATTGTCTATGTAAATAGATTTTAAAGAAGATACCCATGGGGTATCTCTCAATAGAGACAGATAAAATATCTATTAAATTTACAATCTAGTCATGATAAAAACTATCAAGAAACTAGAAACAAAAAGTCCTCAAACTAGAATAAAGAAACTACCCAAATCTACAACTAACATCATAGTTAATGGTGGAGCCTGGATTTCTTTCCTTTTAGTGTGGAGGGAAGTCAAGAAGGTGCAGTCACCATCCCTACTGAACTCAGCATCCTGAGACAGGATAGGAATGCAAGAAAGAGACAAAGGGAACATGTAGATTAGAAGGAATGAATAAAACTTTATTCACAGATGACATGATCATGTACATAGAACATCACAAAGACTCTTGCCAGACTCATACTCTACCATTCAATTTATGGGATATTCTGGAGAAGTCAAAACTTTTGAGGTGAAAACCAGGTCAATCATGCCAGGAGCTCAGAGAGGGAGAATAATGATCAAAGATTTTGAGGAGAAGGGTCTGGCCTGTATCTTAATGTGGTTGTGATTAAGTAACAATATCTATTTGTTAAAACTCATTTAACTGTACATGGAAGAGGATGATTTTAGTCATGAAAATTATATCTTAATTTTAAAAAGAATTCGATTTTTCAAATGGCATATTCCCCACTGATATTTTTTTCTCTTCATGGACTAAATTATTGTGTTACTTATAACTATACTATTCCTATCATTAGTTTCTCTATTAATATGCAAATCATAAGGTGTTTTTCTTACAGCCAATTTAATATATATTAATTATTGATGTTAGTGCCCTGTCAATCCTTTGTTTTTTAAAAATACTCTTGGCTATTCTTCAACATCTAATTTTTCATATGACTTTTAGAAAAAAAATATGAAGATTAAAAATATCTGCTGTTATATTATTAGAAAAATATTAGATAGATTTAAAGAGATGTAACCAAGTATTTACATCAAAAAATCTTTGTTTATAAGGATTACTTTTTGCATCCAAGAAAAAAGATATCTGCATTTATAATTATGTAAAAGTTATTTTGCTCAAATGAGTCAATATTTTCTTCATTAAAATCTATTTAAATTAGATCATGATAGGCAATTACAAACTTGGGTATTATAAATTGTGGTTTTGTTATTTGTTGTATACAACTTTGATCCTTCCAATATCATTTCCAACATAAAGTTTTGCTTATTCTATAGACTTCTAATTTTAGTCTTTCTTTTTCAAAGATAGCCTATCAAAGATATTCATTTTAAAAGAGTCATATTCACTTACCTAGTGAATTTGGTAAACATTACATGGAAATTTGAGAAAAAAGCCTAGGATTTTTAATTACTTTTTTTATTGGAGTATAGTTGTTTTACAACATTGTGTTAGTTTCTGTTGTACAGTGAAGTGAATCGCTATATGTATACATAAATCTCCTCCCTCTTGGGCCTCCCTCCCACCCCAATCCCCCATCCCACCCAAATGTCTGTTCGTTTATTTGACAGAGCACTGAGCTGAGCTCCCTGTTTTATACAGCAGGTTCCCACTAGCTATCTATTTTACACATAGTAGTGTATTTATGTCAAACCTAATCTCCCAATTCGTCCCACCTTCCCCTTCCCCCACTGTGTCCACATGTCTGTTCTCTACATCTAGGTCTTTATTCCATTCCTGCCCTAAAAATAAGTTCATCTGTACCATTTTTCTAGATTCCACATGTATGTGTTAATATATATTTGTTTTTCTTTCTGACTTACTTCACTATATATGACAGACTCTAGGTGCTTCCAAATCTCTACAAATGACCCAATTTCATTCCTTTTTATGGCTAGTAATATTCCATTGTATATATGTACCACAACTTCTTTATCCCTTCATCTGTCAATGGACATTTAAGTTGTTTCCATGTCCTGGCTATTGTAAACAGTGCTACAATAAACATTGGGGTACTTATTCCTTTTGAATTATGGTTTTCTCAGGGTATATGCCCAGGAGTGGTATTGCAGGATGAGATGGTGGTTCTATTTCTATTTTTGAAAGGAACTTCCATATTGTTCTCCATAATAACCGTATCAATTTATATTCCCACCAACAGTGCATGAGGGTTCCCTTTTCTCCACACCCTCTCCAGCATTTATTGTTTGTAGATTTTTTGATGATGGCCGTTCTGAACGGTGTAAGGTGATAACTCGTTGTAGTTTTGATTTGCATTTCTCTAATAATTCGTGATGTTGAGCATATTTTCATGTGACTCTTGGCCATCTGTATGTCTTCTTTGGTGAAATGTCTGTTTAGGTCTTCTGCCTGTTTTTTTGATTGTTCGTTTATTTGATATTGAGCTGCATGAGCTGTTTCTATGTTTTGTAGATTAATCCCTTGCCAGTTGCTTCATTTGCAAATATTTTCTCCCATTCTGAGGGTTGTCTTTTTGTCTTGTTTATGGTTTCCTTTGCTGTGCAAAAGTTTTTAACTTTCATTAGGTCCCACTTGTTTATTTTTGTTTCTATTTTCATTACTCTAGGTGGTTGGTAAAAAAAAGATCTTGCTATGGTTTATGTCAAAGAGTGTTTTTCCTATGTTTTCCTCTAAGAGTTTTACAGTGCCCAGTCTTACATTTAAGTCTTTAATCCATTTTGAGTTTATTTTTGTGTATGGTGTTAGGGAGTATTCTAATTTCATTCTTTTATATGTAGCTGTCCTGTTTTCCCAACATCACTTATTGAAGAGACTGTCTTTTCTCCACTGTATACTCTTGCCTCCTTTGTCATAGATTAGGTGACCATAAGTGCATGGGTTTATCTCTGGGCTTTCTATCCTCTTCCATTGATCTATATTTCTGTTTTTGTGCTAGTACATACTGTCTTGATTACTGTAGCTTTGTAGTATAGTCTGAAGTATAGTCTGTAGTACAGTCTGAAGTCAGGTAGCCTGATTCCTCCAGCTCCTTTTTTTTTTTTTTTTTCTCAAGATTGCTTTGGCTATTTAGGGTCCTTTATGTTTCCATAAAAATTGTACTTTGTTTTTGTTTTAATTCTGAAAAATGCCATTGGTAGTTTGATAGGATTGCATTGAATCTGTCAATTGCTTTGGGTAGTATAGGCATTTTCACAATATTGATTCTTTCAATCTAAGAACATGGTATATCTCTCCATCTGTTTGTGTCACCTTTGATTTTTTTCATCAGTTTTTTATAGTTTTCTGAGTACTGGTCTTTTCCCTCCTTCAGTAGGTTTATCCCTAGGTATTTTATTTTATAATGGTATTTCCTTCCTTTTTTGTTTTTAATTGGACAATAATAGCTTCATTAAGACATATCTCATTATTGATACATCCAGAATGAGTATACCCATTGACTCCATAATTTTTTTCAGAAAACTTTTTCTTTTACCTTTAATTTTGTGTTTTTTTTTTCCTTTTACTGCTTTGCTTTAGGAAAATAAATCATGTCTGACCACATTTCATATCTTCCATATTTACTCTAATTCCTTCATCATTTGCTTCCCTTTCCCATTTCCTTGCACCTGATTCTAGCAATACCTATCTTTCATGTTTCTGATTTTATTTTTGGCAATATCTACTTTCCATTTTGATTTATCTAATGTTGCTTTTATTTCTGTAAAGTATTTAGTTTTCTCTTCTGCTTTTTTCCTCAACTTTGCCAGGTCACCTCTCCCTTGTACTTTGACTAAAATCTTTGAACTTTCAATTCTGAGATATATGCTTTCCCATTCTGGGAAAGGATATGTCCAACAAGTCTTTTTTTAAATGATTTTCCTTTCTGTTGTTATTTGTTTGTTTTAAGTTATGTGGTACTTATATTTTTCTTATCATTTTTGTTCATTGGCATAAAGCCATGGTTTTATGAAAGATCAGAAAGGACCTCTCTATCTGGGTCAAAAATTACTTAAAAAAAGGTGTGTGTGGTGAGTAGGGAAGGGGACTGCACAGAGAAGTGACATGAGAACAGCAAGCATTTCAGATGTAGAATTACATAGAACAAAGCATCACCAGTCCTGCCCAGTCACCCTAGGGCTCCCCACACGTGATGTCATCAGACTCATCCCAAGGAGGGGAGGGGAGCCACTGGTGGGGGTTCTGTGCTTAACAGGGACAGTTTTATTAGCACATTTCTCTTCTGTTATCTGAGTTATCAGCTGATAAGATGATTATTCCCAAGGTCTCCACCACCCTGAAAAACACCAGCCTGCTTCTAAAACATGATGCTTCTTACTCCACTGCCTCCTCTGCTCTCAGAGGTCTGGTGATCTCTATAGCCCACATGAGCTGATGTCTCCATGCTGTATGAGGGTGATCCAGCAACTGGCCCTTCAGATCCATGCAGAAATCTGTGTGCACCTGGAGGAGATTGATTCCCTAGCCATATTTCTGGGACACTTTTCACCAATTTTGAGACTATCTTTTAATTTTCACCTGTAAAAATAACTTTTTCTTTGTTTTTAAATTTTGTCCCTGCTTTATTGAGATATGAATGACAAAATGTGTGCATATTTATATTGCATGATGTGATTTTTGAAACTGTACAATATGGTTATTTAATATACAAATACATGGTGAAATGACCACAATCAAATTAATTAATATATCCATTATTTCACAGTTTCCTTTTCTTTGGGGATGAGAACACTTAAGATCTACTCTCTTAGCAAATTTCAAGTAAGCAGTATAGTATTATTAACTGTAAACACTGTGCTGTATGTCAGATCTCCAGAATTATTTATCTTATAACTGGAAGTTTGTACCTTTGGACCAACATCTCTCTGCATATTCTCCCACCTCCCCAGCCCCTGGAAACCACCATTCTATTCTCTGATTCTATGAGTTTGCCTTTTTTATGATTTCATATATAAGTGATATCATACAGTATTTGCCTTCTGTCCCTGGCTGATTTCATTAAGCATAATGACCTCCAAGTTCATCTATTTGTAACAAAAGGCTAGGTTTCCTTCTTTTATATGGCTGAATAATATTTTATTATGAAGATATTATATTTACATATATTGTTTATTATTATACATGGTATTATATGTATATATATATGGTATTATATGTGTGTGTGTATATATATATATATATATATATATATACCACCTTTTCCTTATCCATTCATCCTTCAATAGACACTTAAGTTATTTCCATATCTTATCTACTGTAAATAATGTTGCAGTGAATTTTGGTGTACCCATATCTCTTGGAGACACCAATTTCATTTTCTTTGAATTTATGCCCCAAAGTGGGATATTTGGATCATATGGTAGTTCTATTTTTAATTTTTTGAAGACCCTCCATACTGTTTTCCAAGTGGCTGCACCAATTTACATTCCCACCAAGAGTGTGCAAGAGCTCCCTTTTCTCTACATCCTCGCCAACACTTGTTATCTCTTGCCTTTTTGACAATAGCCATCCTAAGTGGTGTAAAGTGATAAATAATTGTGGTTTTGATTTGCATTTTTCTGATGATTAGTGATGTTGAGCACCTTTTCATAACTCTTGGATATTTGTATGTCTCCTTCAGAAAAATGTCTATTCAGGTTCTTTGCCTACCTTTAAATTGGGTTATTTGGGGTTTTGTTTTGCTTTTCTCTTGTTTGTTTATTTATTTTTGTTGTTTTTCTGTTTTTTTTTTTTTTTTTTTTGCTGTTGAGTAGGATAGATTCCTTATATTTTTTGAATATTTATCCCTTGTCAGATATATGATTTGCAAATATTTCCCACATTCAATAGGCTGCTTTTTCATTATGTTGATTGTTTTCCTTGTTATACAGAAGATTTTTTAGTTTCATTTAATCCCACTTGTTTATTTTTGCATTTGTTTTCTGTGCTTTTAACATCATATCCAAAAATGATTACCAAGACCAATGTCTAGGAGCTTTTTCCCTATGATTTCTTCAAGGAGTTTTATGACTTCAGCTCTTACATTTAAGTCTTTAAATGATGTCACAATTTAGCATTTCTAGTTAATTTTTGTGTATTGTGTAAGATATGGATCCAGTTTCATTCTTTTATGCATGAATATCCAGTTTTCCAAATATCACTTATCAAAGAGACTATACTTTCTCCATTTAGTATTCTTGGCTCTGGTGTCAAAGATTAGTTAACTATATACGTGTGTGTGTTTTTCTGGGATCTATATTTTGCTCCATTGAACTATTTATCTGTTTTACGCCAGTATCATACTATTTTGATTACTATTATATTACTATTTGATTACTATTATATTACACAAACTATATTTTGTGTAATATAGTTTGAGATCAAGAAGTATGATGCCTTTTATCTTGTTTCTTTCTCGATTGCTTTGGCAATTGGATATTTTTGGTTGGGGCCCCTGGAAATAAATTTTCTTCTCTATTTTTTGTTTTGTTTTTGATTGCTCTCAGATGTAATACTGGAGAAGAAAAGGTTTTCATCTTCTATTTTTAAATGGAAACCTGTGCTATTTTATAATCAAGAAAAATATGACTTCTAATATGACATACTATCTTTAAAAATTTAATCATGAATAACAGATTGTTGTCACATTTTTCAGGCTTTTAGGGAAACACATTCTGTGTGATAAGAAGGAGATATTATGGGAAAGATGGACTTCTTTCCTTTTTTTTTGTTTTGGAAATTCAGTGAATGTTGTGGTTAATTTGACTCCATTGACCTTATGTGTAGTAGACACTTCAAGCAGATAATTAGTGTATGTTCATAGATATGTACACTTCAATTTATATATTTTAATGCCGTATTGAACATAATACTCATGCCTTACTTACATTTTCTTTTTCCTCTTCACACCAACCATGAGACATAGATGTCTTCTATTCACAGATAAGGAGAAGCTAAGTTATTTTCCAATATTCATGAGTTAACAATGGGCAAACTGAGTTTAACTTCTGTTCTATTATAGAATTTTATCTACTTTTGTGTTCATGTGTATTATACTGAAATTTAAATATAGATAAATCTTTTTTTCAAGCACAATTTTGTCAGAGAAAATAACACTTGAAAGATTAATGAAATTTGTGACAATCAACAAGTTTGTAAAATTCACTCAGTCCTTTAAATGCTTTTACTTAAAGTAACTCATTCAATTTTCCCCAAAACCATATGACTTGGGTCCTGTTATGCCCCTATTATAGGGAAAAAACTGAGACCTAATATCAGGGACTGTTGGATCTGGGAAAGACCCGGGAATCGGATTCCAGACGACACAATGTGTACCATGATGACCCATGCTTAACCATCTAACTAGTCCACAGTAGACAGTCCATCTTTAAGCAGAACATCTATACACAAGAACATACATACTTTGGAAAAGACTCTTAAAGCTTGCATTCTTATTTTAGGCAGCAAATATTTATTGAGTACACATTAGGTCTTATATAATTTTCAAACCATGGATTGCTGCAGTTAAAAAAATACAAATTTTCTGCATTTATTATTATTTTTCTGGAGATGGACAATAAGCAAGATGAATAAGTAAATTAGAGAATATTCAATGATGATAAATGTTATGAAGAAAAATAAAGCAGACATGTTAAGAAAAGTTGCAATTAAGGTTGTTGGAAATATCCTCAGAGGAAGGTGCTCCTGAAGAGGAGAGTGCAAGCACAACTGTCCAGAGGTAGCTAGGCCTGGTATGTTTGAGGAAAAGCCAGGAGACTAATGTCATGAAAATGGGTCGGTGAGGTAGAGAGCAACAAGAGATGCAGTCACAGAATTAATGGGTCAACGGGTTTTCAAAGGTTTTGAATTCCATTGTAGATGAGTTGCATTTCCCCTAAGGTGAGGGAGGAGGCCATGAGTTTATTTTCAGCAGAGAATTGCCATAAACTGGCCATTTATTGTAAAGCTGACTCAGCTGCTCTGCCAGAAATGTATGCAGGAAAAGGAGGAATAGATGTGCAGGGCCAAGTAGGAGACACTGCAGTGGTCAGTCAAGAGAGAGGAGGCTGGAGCTAGGTGAACAACAATGGAGGGTGTGCACGGTGATCATGATCAGGTTGTACTTTCAAAAGATGGGAAGGCAAATCTCCTGGGCGTGTGAGAAAAATAAATATATTAAAGGAGTAAAACCACAACAAAACAAAAAAAACTCTACATGTTTTCACAAAAGAAATTGGTGGTATTTAGTTTAAAGGAACTGAGGGAAAGACCATGGGTGGGGCAGATCTTGGTGCTGTGCTCAGGCTGAGCAGTCTGACGTTCAGTGTCAATGCCTGGAAAAGTTTGATGTATGGATTTGAAGTTTGGTGGAGAGACCTGAGATGAAATAAGCATTTTAGAGCACAGATGATGTTTCAAGCATGGGATTCTATAGCTCACCAAGGAGTGTCTGAGAAGTAAAGAGTCCTAAGGGCTGAGATCTGGGGCAACGCAGGTCAGGGCATAATGAGGAACAAGAAAAAGAAACCACAATAGAGAAGCCAGGTGAATGTGGTTTCTAGAAACAGGGAATGATCCACTGGGTCGGGTGTTGTTAACGGATCCAGTAAGACAAAAAGAGAGAGTCACTGGCCAGCTTCAGCCTGGTAAGATAGATTTAGTGGATGGCACCTTTGAACCACTGATTTTAATAGGATTAAGAGGAAATTGAATTTGTGAGTTTGGAGACAATGAGACAACTCAAGGCAATTCAAGATAATTCAAAAATTCAAGAGTTTTGCTCTAACTGAAGGACAAAAAAATAGCATGCTATTTGTATGCTGGAAGTGTAGTCAACTGAGTTGCTTCATTTATTTTTTCCATGATGGGGGAAGTAGCAAAATATTGTATACACTTGGGAATTAGCAATAGAGAAGTAAAAACTGATGTTGTGGGAAAGAGAGGTGGGAGGAGATGCTGAAACAATCCCTTTGGGAGGCAAGCAGATTTGGAAGCTAGTGCATAAATGAGAGATCATTCTTAGAGGGAGCTAACGTGATGGTTAGGGTGCTGACACGTGGGGAGACTTGGTGGTGGAAACTTGCTGGGAGCTCTGTTAAGAGTAAGAGAGTAAGGAGCATGCAGCCAGTGCTGGGGCCAGGAGAGAGTGAAGAGAAAATAAAGTTTAAGTGAACTGGGAGCGTGAAGAGGTGAGAAAAACAGTGCTGAACCTTGCAAAACTTCATTGCCAATAAAAACACTTTTACCTTTACTATATCATCTAGAGGCATTTTATATGCAACTTTAAAAAAACATTCCATTAGAACTTATCAGGTACTTTTTTCTTAACAATAATTTTTCCCTAGGACAAACATTTGTGGGATTATTAAGGTTTCTAACTATCATTAAAAATAATATTCTAGCCGACATCATTCTTTATGTTCTTTTAGAATCCCATAAACTTTTGTTAATAATTATTTTTAAAAGTGATTCAGATATTCAGCCATCAAGCCAAAAGATATCCCAGTCAAATGTCTTCCATTCTACCTTGCGTTTGCGTGAACTATTGCCAGGAAAAGTCTATTGGAACTGTGAGGTCCAGGAGCTCATCCTGAAACTCCCATGGACACATTAGGTGAAGTAAAATGAGAAGAAATGATATTTCCATCTCTTGGGAGAATTTAAAAATTAATAATAATTGTAAATACCTCAGCACAAATTATTGGCAGTCAATTGGATTTGAAAGGGGGAGCTTTCTAGAAGTAATGTTATTCAAACAATACAAAAAAATCAGTATTTCTTTTTGCAAGAGCTTGTTGGCAGGGAAGCATACATCTCTCTGGAAGGCATGGAAATAAAGTAACCACAGAGAGACACAGAAGTTCCTATAAGATGTTTTTCACATAAATCAGAATTTGTTGGAAGGTGGAACAGTGGGCAGATATTCTGATTCATTTCAGTGTTAAATGGTGATGGAATTCCCTTCAATTTTCCTGTAATTATTTTTTTCATAAAATAATTTTGTGGTAAAATGAAGTAAAACTTGAACAAATATCCATCAAATGAAACTTTTGGGTAATATATTCTTTGACTATATATGTGATTCATATATTGATAATATGCCAAAAATAGGACAAAATTTAAAACTCTTGTAAAAACACAGATGAAGTCAGTAGTACAGTTACATAAGATTTTACATATTTGAAATTATATTGTAATATAACTTTGAAATCACTCTCCTCACTTGACAATATAAAGGTCTAAGGATTGTATAGTATATGTTTTCCACTACCTGTGTTTTGAGAGCTGCTGTTCCCTAAGTACATATAACGTATTATTTAATCCATTTCCATGTTGTATTTTAAATTGCTTCCAATTTTTATAATTTAAAATACTACATTGGTAAACATTCTTACAGATAAATTTTTGTTAATATATTCAAAGAAATGGAAGAGTTTGTTAAAATAATTTTTAAATAAAAAATAATTTTATTGTTATAAACAATTTTTCTTTCAAATGTGTCTAACTTAAATTGCTACTGTCAGCATAGAGTGTATGAGAAGGATTATTCCCATGAAAATTATCATTCTTATAAATAGGGACAGAAGGTAAACATGATCTTATTTTTATTGTAAATGTCTTTGATTTCTAAGTGTTTGGGGCCAATGTTATCTGGCTTACATATTTGCAGAATTGAAATTCTTGCCAGGCCTTTGACTTTTGTATGGAGGAAAAGGAATAATAAGAAATCTAATAATCCCACACCAAGTCACTGAAAAACTATTTTCCTATTAGGGTTGTCATATATTTCTTAGAGATGTTTACAAATACCTATGATCAGCATAACATTCTTACCTTGGGTAGAGTTCATTTCTCCCTGAATCCTAGCAAGATTACAAAGTAGATGTTTTCTATAATGAAATTCCTTTACCGGAAGCAAAACTTTATATTGAAAACTTCTCTTTCTCTTTGTATTATTTCATTGCATTTTGTTGGAAAAAATGATGTCATTTTTTCCTGTGTGCTCACCGTTTTTCTGGAGCTTTAGCTAGTGTTGGAATTTACTGCTAATGTCATTAAATGAGCCAATTCTAGAATTCCCCTTGGTTGTTGAGAGAATTAAATCTTCCTATTTTTTAATTTGAAATTATGTCTGATGTGCACAGTTTGTAGCCAAGATTTTGTTGGCTTCCTACACTTTATTTCATTTACATGCTTTTGCATCCTGGGTTGTCTGCTAACATTGCTCCCTAGTCTGATAAAGCTCGTTCCTCTTCCAAATACCTTAGCAGCTCATAAGGATCTTTATTATCTGGCCCCTGCAAAACTCTGCATCTCTATTTCTTTGCATCCCCCGCTCACTATCTAGGTAAGAGCTATTCTGGAAGCATTATCAGCTCCCTGAAAGTGCTGTGATTTCTCTCATCTCTAGGGTTTTGCACCTGTGTGTTTATCTGACTAAAACTCTCCTCTCCCAGTTTTCCTGATTAAAGTATAAATTCACAGAACTCTCTGTCGCTTCTCCCACAAAGTTTTGTTTTGTGTCCTTCTGACTCCAAATTGCCTTCCTGGGACTTGATTTTCTGAACTTCCTATATGTTCTCATAGCATCCCCTTTATCTTTCTCCTACTTACATTTGAATTAATTTTCCTAAAATTGACTTTTATATCTATTTTCTACTAAATTCCTTAAAACAATCATTGTTTTATTTATCTTTGTCTCTCATACTAATACAATAACATCCCTGACACATAGCACGTGTTCAATAAGTTCTTTGGGAAATATCTGTGAACATGTGCCTTATTATAAGCTAAGGAATTTATTCTTGGGCAGGCCAATTAGGATGTTTTGTTGCAAACAACAAAATTATCAAATAAAGGCAGAAAGTATATACATATTAGGATTGCTAATGGAAGCCCTGGTTGATGTATATGAATCATGTTTAGAAGCCCCACAGACAAGTACAATATAAGAAGCATCTGCAGATAGGGGTATTGGAGGACCTACACTGACATGATAGGTAGAACTGTGTCACTGTGTTGTTTGTGGATATGCAATGTAACCTCCAAAACACTCATCACTGTTATCTCTAAAAGCTTGATGTCTTTCCAGACATCATTTACCAGAATGAAATTTGCTTGCACCTCCTTCTCCATGTCCATTCTAAATAGGCTCACGGCCAGGTGCATAATTGGAAGAAATTATATTCCATGCCTGAGATTTTGCTTCTACGGAGGTAGGAAAGCAAGCCTCTGGCTTAAAAGTTAATGAAGATTAAAAGATGCTTTATGGAAAAACAAACAAAACAAAACATCTACTTTAAAATTTAAAAAGCACCTCTCTTCCTGCTAAAGTCAATAAATGAAACACCAATCTCTAAGAAATATTCTCTCTCATTTTTCTAGAGACAGTCTGCTTCCAGTTGTACACTTTTGAGAGCAACTTCCCTCCACTTTTGCACACAAGTAACCACATTCCATCAAATGGTTGTCTTGTGGAAAATGAAGGGAGTGCTTGTTTGGACTAATAGAAAAGCATCCTTTTCCACTGTAGCACAGGCATCAAAACTCTCTGGAGGGCGAATCCCTATATTTGTGTGTTAGCCTTCTAATTGTGAGCTCTGCAGCCAGACGTTTAGTTTCTGGTTCTATAACTTACTTGGTGTATCATTGTAGTGAGTTTCTTAACCTCTCTTTACTCATTGGTAGATTGACTGTAATAACAGTTCCTACCTAATTGGGTTAAGAGAGGATTGAATAAGATAATGCCTTTAACACAATGCCTGGCACATAATAAGAATTCCATAACTATATACTGCTCATGTTATTATTATAGGAAACTACTGAATACAAATTTTCTACCTTTTCCCACTGTGCACCCCTACTATAATTGCCTCAGAACTACATACAAAGCCTTTAAGTATCCCAATAATTTGATGGATTGTGGAATAATATTGCAACATGCAGTGGATTCTACATCTTTGTATATTGTCATGAATATTTCAGTTCACATGCAGTAAAATTATAAATTATAAGCTTTCACATGCAGTTTGACTAAACTCTTTTTACAGCCTATGACTTTTCATGGATCATATTAAATCTTCTCATGCCCTGATTTACTAAGTATTTAACTTTTAGGGTAATTGTCACGAAGGAATTGGTGTTTGACTCAGAGTAATTCTTTATCTACTGTGTACAGATCTTTTTTGGTCAATGATGCTTTGGCCAGAACTGGACTATACATGCATGGGTCCACACAGTTGTGTGGTTACACAGTTATAATGACTGGATTGACTGTTATTTATCCCAATGCTAAGATTTTGCAGATGACATTCAAGGATAGAATCATGAGACAATTAGAATGAGAGAAGTTCTCATTATGAACAATCTGTCAACCAAGATTTATCCATTTGTAATTGTCACAGAATGTAATTGTGATTCTTCACACTACATGGAATGTTGAGCAGGCAAGGAAAATCTCTGTTGTAGCTATAGGCAAACCAGCAGAAACTCTGGAGTTTCTTGCTATGCTAGCATCTCTGCACTATTTTCCCCTTCCCCCATTGCTCCAGGTCCCTAGTGCCCCAGGAATTTCTTGGAAAGTATCTACTCCAAGGTTAAGGTCTTGCCCTGGTTTTCTTACTGGCAGGATTCGATGCATCATGTGATCAGGGATAGACAGCTTCCTTACAGGCTTTTACTGACAATGGTTCTTCAGTTACTGAGCAACAGATGCTCCAATCATAATTCTTTCTCATTAGAAGCTCTAAGGGTTTGGCCCTTGAACATGTATTTATTAAACACTTGCTTGGAGATCCTGCCTCTGAGTTATTTAAACTTTTAGATCCACCAATCTCTGCCTTAATCAGGGCAAATCTTCAACTGCTCTAATTTGAACATTTTCCCCACCACAATATGTGTCTACACTTAGAATCTTTGAATTTCCTACACTAACACCTCTATCTACTCAATATGCTGAAGAGAAGGATACATTGCACAATAAAATAGCATTTTTGTGTTCTATACTTTGCACAGTGTGAATTAAAATTATTTCACATTAAATGTAAAATAACGTGCCCTATATTAATCAATAAAAAAATAAAACACTGTACTGTTTATATATTGATTTACTTTATATTATTGTGTTTTGACATCTTTACACCATTTCTAACTGGAGAGAGACTGTACCTCTGAAGACGAGACAATTCTTAGAAACATCAAAGTGCTCAGAAGAAGCAGCCCTCCATCCTTCTAGCTAATGACCAATGCTAGTGCTTCCCCATGTGGCTCTGCAGGCATGCCTTACCTACCCCTGTTTTTTTTTTTGCTTGTTTTCTCTTTTGATTTGTTTTGGTTTTGCCAGGAAAGACTCAACTTGGTTCGAGTGTCCATCACTGGTCCAGTCAACCCAGACCAGAGGAGGGTCTTGTAGTGTCCATTGACCTGTAATGCAATAAGATATGTTTTCCAGAACCTTTCCTACATCTCCTTTTGTGGCTGTACCTGACCAACCACCACTGTATTGGAGAAAACATGAGTTATTAGAGAAAAATTGGATACACAGTTCATTTTCACTTTAAAAACTAAACTAAAGGAGAAAATAAACATTTAACCTTATGAGTAATTTAATTTTTTATAAGAAAACATGAAGGTAGCATTTATTGTTTACTAAAATGTCAAATAACTAATAAACTCTGCCTTAGAAATTTTCAATGTATTTGGCCTTTATTGTTATTATATGTGTGAAGGAGGTGGCACCCCTTGAAAATCATTTTTCTCTTTCTAAAATAGTTTTTATATTGAAGGAATATCACATTAAAAAGTCAGGCTGAGAAAGCATTTTATTTTGGGTGTAAAACTGTTACTTATGGTTCTTCTAAGAATCTTAAAATTTTGGAAAACCGTATTTTTCTCAATAAGGAGAGAGCTCTCTCTAATGTTTTAAGAAATATTGTTTGTATGCAAAGAAAAATGTTGAGAGAAAACTGCATATAATCTTAATGAACATAATTTACTTAGAAATCATATTTATTCTTTTATGATATTTATTTGCTGAAATCCATGCATTGCATCCTTATAATTTATCAATAGTAAGTTGTAAATGAGACATATGCTCTATATTTGACCACTAAAAGATATATAATTAGTAGTTCCTTATGCTTTATTTTAATCTACTATCATTGTGAGTCAGTCTACATTTTCAGACAAAAGAATGAAAACTAAGCCTATGTAGGACTATTTATCCCAATATTTTATGAGTAAGTAGAAATTTGAAAATATAAATAATTATATAGATTTGTTTCACTTTGCCTTGTTCATTCCAAATTATAAATATATATCTCACCTTTTCCCAAACTGGCTAAGTCTAAAGGTCCACCTCTAAAGTCCAAAATTAATCTTTCCTGCTCTTCTAACACTCCATAAAAAGAGCTACAATCAAAACAGGTGATATCTGGGAAGTCCTCAGCATTGAATATAAGCAATAAACAAACTAATGAAGTAATTGCTATTTTTGCATAGTTTTATCACACTTACTCTAAAACTGCTATTTTAGAAATTTCTTAAAATACATATCAAAGGATTGATTGCTTTCCATTATTTACTGTTTATTATAGGTTCTTATATTCAAATATGTGAACTAAAAATTATTTTGAACATTTGAAATAGGCCAAGAAGAGACTCAAACTGTAAGCCGGCATCCCAGACATTAAAAAAATGGCTTCTAATAATATCTTATGCTCAATAACCATATACAAAATAACTGAGGTTCCTGTCTAATGTACTGATTCCTTTTCCAGTGCATTTGCTTAAAAGATTCCATACATTTCCGACATAAAAGCCAATTTGATAATGTATGTTCTTCAAACTCTACTAGACTATGCTATAGGAAATGATGAAATAGCTCTAATTTCTTATTACAAGTAATATTTAGTCTTGAAATTTTTTGGATCTATACTTAAATTCACAGAATTTGATTTAATTATGTTGTTTATTATCCAGGAACTTGATTCTTTACAGATTGAAATTGATTTTCTTGTGAAAATTGAAAGTGCACAGCTACCTTAATGTTTATTGTGTTGCAAATTTTATCTAGAAGCTGTTCTGAAATTATCTTATAAGGTACATAATGTCAACATGTATACTTATGACTGAACAATGTTTACCTGTGTGAAACCTTGGACCAACAATAATAAACGAAATTCTAAAATTTTGAGATATTATATTTTTTCAGTCACAGTTGGAAGTTTGTACTTAGAAAAAAGTCTCATTTCTTTTCCATGAAAGTAATGATTCAGTTGTTGGGTCCCTAAAGACCAGGATCTATAACAAATTAAAAAAAAAAAATGGACTTCAGCTTCCAATAGTATTTCCAGAGTCCCAAAATCTTTCTCCTAAAAATACTGCTGGATAAAATACATGAAACAAACATCTGAATGCATAGCTAAGATTTCAGGAATATAAGACATATATCAAAGTGGGTAGGAGATCAATACTAATATGAAACCAGAGACCTGGATATCTTTAGGATAAAAGCCCAAGAATAATAGAGGTTTAGCTTTAATTCTCAAAACACAGAAAAGATCACCAGATCTGAGACATCCACATAAATTTAGGTCATTTGAAGGGGCTACATCCTGAAATAAAAAGAATGGGTACAAATCAAACAGACAGGCAAACAAACAAACACACTCTACCTGTTTCTGTTAGAGCACAGTTGAAATGTCCTCATACTATTCCTGGTATTAATGTCTAGTCTTAGAATTTTTAAGAATATTAGAATATTAGATTATTCTAGCTAAAATCTTTGACTTGAGTCTATGAAAACTGCATACCACAAAATTTTAATAAATAGCAATCAAAACATACTCAGTGGAAAGGACAAATGTGAGAGTATACATAGTTTAAAAGAGATTTGTTGAGCTGGAGTATTGATCAAGCCATGGTCAGAAGGAACACAAAGATATAAAGAGAAGATAAATATGAGACATAGAGGCTAAGAAATATGGAGGTGAGGATAGAAGTGTTATACATAGCTCTGCAGTAAGTGAGAACAGTTATCAGAGTAAACATTTGGAAGCATAATGGCTGAGAAATTTCCAGAATGAATGACCAACTGAATTTACATACACAGGAAGCACAACATATGCCAGTAGAATAAACAACACATCAATGAAAATTTTGAAAATTGTGACACAAAGTGAAAGTGAGGAAAACAACAATTTTTAAAGTAGTTAGAGAAAAAAATTACAATAAATAAATATGAATGTGTGTGTGTGTGTGTGTGTGTGTGTGCACGCAAATTGGAAGTCAGGAGAGGGTGAAAAGATACCTTCACTGTGTTGATGGAAAATAACTGTCACTTCAAAATGTGTAGCAAAACAATATTCTAAAAAATTAGAGCAAAATAAAGATAATTTCAGACAAAAAAAATTGAGTTTACTTTGAAATTAATCCTACTAAAGAACTTCCAAAATTATAAGAAGTAAAAATTTCCACAGAGAATTTTGAAATAAAGGAAAAGATGACAAAAAAAAATAGATGCAGACCTTCAAGATGGCAGAGGAATAAGATGTGTAGATCACCTTCCTCCTCACATATACTTCAAAAATACATCTACATGTGGAACAACTACTACAGAACACCTACTGAACACTGGCAGAATACCTCAGACTTCCAAAAAGGCAAGAAACTCCACACATACCTGGGTAGGGCAAAAGAAAAAAGAAAAAATAGAGACAAAAGAATAGGGATGAAGCCTGCATTGTGTGAGGGAGCTGTGAAGGAGGAAAGGTTTCCACACTAGAAGCCCCTTCACTGGCAGAGACAGGGGTGGGGGGGCTAGCTTTGGAGTCATGGAGGAGAGTGCAGCAACAGGGGTGCAGACGGCAAAGCGGAGAGATTCCTGCACAGAGGATTGGTGACAAACAGCACCCACCAGCCTGAGAAGCTTGTCTGTTCACCTGCTGGGGCTGGTGGGGGCTGGGAGCTGAGGTTCGGGCTTCGGAGGTCAGATCCCAGGGAGAGGACTGGGGTTGGCTGCATGAACACAGCCTGAAGGGGGTTAGTGCACCACAGCTAGCCGGGAGGGAGTCTGGGAAAAAGTCTGGAACTGCCTAAGAGGAAAGAGAACATTGTTTCAGGGTGCATGAGGAGAGGAGATTCAGAGAATCACCTAAACGAGTTCCAGAGATGGGTACAAGATGCGGCTATCAGTATGGACGCCAGAGACGGGCATGAGACAATAAGACTGCTATTGAAGCCACCAAGAAGCATGTGTGCAAGCACAGGTCACTATCCACACATCCCCTCCCGAGAGCCTGTGCAGCCCACCACTGCCAGTGTCTCATGATCCAGGAACAAATTCCCCAGGAGAACACACAGTGCACCTCAGGCTGGTGCAACATCACGTTGGCAGCTGCTGCCGCAGGCTAACCCATCATTCTGTACACCTCCCTCTCCCTGGCCTGAGTGAGCCAGAACCCCTTAATCAGCTTCTACTTTAACTCTGAGCTGTCTGAGTGAAGAACAGACCTCTCAGGAGACCTACACATAGAGGAGGGGCCATATCCAAAGCTGAAACCCAGGAGCTGTGTGAACAAAGAAGAAAAAGGGGAATTTCTCCCAGCAGACTCAGGAGCAGTGGATAAAAACTCCACAGTCAACTTGATGTACCCTGCATCTGTGGAATACCTGAATAGACAACAAATCATCCCAAAATTGAGGTAGTGGACTTTGGGAGTAACTGTAGACTTGGGATTTGCTTTCTGCATCTAATTTGTTTCTGATTTTTGTTTTATCTTAGTATTTACAACTTATTATCATTGGTAGATTTGTTTATTGATTTGGTTGCTCTCTCCCTTTATTATATATATATATATATATATATATATATATATATATATATATATATATATATATATAACTTTTTCACTTTTTGTGAGTATGCATGTGTATGCTTCTTTGTGTGACTTTGTCCGTATAGCTTTGCTTTTACAATTTGTCCTAGGGTTCTCTCATTTATTTCTTTTGTTTTGTTTTTTAATATAGTTTTTAACTCTTGTTATCATTGGTGGATTTGTTTTTTGGTTTGGATGTTCTCTTTTTTCTTTCTTTTCTTTTCTTTTTTTGTAATTACTTTTTTATTTTTAAATTTTTTTTATTTAAAAAATATTTTTTCCTTTTGAACTTTCTTTCTTTTTCTCCCTTTTCTTCTGAGCCATGTGGCTGACAGGGTCTTGCTGCTCCAGCTGGGTGACAGGCCTGAGGATCTGAGGTGGAAGAGCTGAGTTCTGGACACTGGTCCACCAGAGACATCCTGGTCCCACATAATATCAAATGGTGAAATCTGTTCCAGAGATCTCCATCTCAAAGTAAAGACACAGCTCTACTCAATGACCAGTAAGCTACAGTGCTGGACACCCTATGCCAAACAACTAGGAAGATGGTAACCCAAACCCCGCCCCCCTTTAGCAGAGAGGCTGCCAAAATCAAAATAAGTTCACAAATACCCTAAAACACACCAGGGGACGTGGTCCTGCCCACCAGAAAGACAAGATCAAGCTTTATCCACTAGAACACAGGCACGAGTCCCCTCCATCAGGGGACTACAAGAGCAAACCCAAAACAATTAAGAAAATGGTAATAGGAACATACATATCGATAATTACCTTAAATCTTAATGGACTAAACGCTCCAACCGAAAGCCATAGACTAGCTGAATGGATGCAAAAATAATTCCATACATATGCTTTGTACAAGAGATCTACATCAGGCCTAGGGACACATAGAGACTGAAAGTGAGAGATGGAAAAAGATATTCCATGCAAATGGAAATCAAAAGAAAGCTAGAGTAGACTTTAAAATAAAGACTATTACAAGAGACAAAGAGGAACACGACATAATGATAAAAGGACAAATACAAGAAAAATATATAGCACTTGTAAATATCTATGCATCCAACATAGAAGCACCTCAACGTATAAGGCAAATGTTAACAGCCATAAAAGGGGAAATCGACAGTAACACAATAATAGTAGGGAACATTAACACCCCAATTTCAACAATGGACATATCAAACAAATTGAAAACAAATAAGGAAACACAAGCTTTAAATGATACAATAAACAAGATAGACTTAATTGATATTTATAAGATATTCCATCCAAAAGCAACAGAATAGACTTTCTTCTCAAGTACTCATGGAACATTCTCCAGTATAGATCTAATCTAGGGTAACAAATCAAGCCTTAGTAAATTTAACAAAATTCAAATCACATCATTTGTATCATTCCCGATGACAATGCTATGAGACTAGAAATCAATGATAGGAAAAAAATCTGTAAAAATATGAAGACATGGAGGCTAACCAATACCCTACTACATTACCAAGAGATCACTGAAGAAATCAAAGAGGAAACTAAAAAATACCTTGAAACAAATAACAATGAAAACACTACCATCCAAAACCTATGGGATGCAGCAAAAGCAGTTCTGAGAAGTTTATAGCAATACAATACTACCTCAAGAAACAAGAAACATCTCAAATAAACAACCTAAGATTACACCTAAAGCAATCAGAGAAAGAAGAACAAAAAACCCAAAGTTAGAAGAAGGTAAGAAATCATAAAGATCAGATCAGAAATAAATGAAAAAGGAATGAAGAAAACAATAGCAGAGATCAATAAAACTAAAACAGGTTCTTTGAGAAGATAAACAGAATTGATCAACCAATAAGAAAAATAGGGACAAGAATCAAATCAATAGAATTAGAAGTGAAAAAGGAAAAGTAACAACTGACACTGCAGAAACACAAAGGATAATGAGAGATTATTAAGAGCAACTATATCCCAATAAAATGGACAACCTGGAGGAAATTGACAAATTCTTAGAAAAACACAACCTTCCAAGACTGAATGAGGAAGAAATAGAAAATATAAACAGACCAATCACAAATACTGAAATTGAAACTGTGATTAAAAATCTTCCAAAGAACAAAAGCCTAGGACCACATGTGTCACAGGCGAATCCTACTAAAAATTTAGAGAATGGCTAACACCTATCATTCTCAAAATCTTCCAAAATATAGCAGAGGGAGGAACACTCCCAAACTGATTCTGTGAGACCAGCATCACCCTGATACCAAAACCAGACAAAGATATCCCCAAAAAAGAATACTACAGGCCAATAACACTGATGAACATAGATGCAGAGTCCTCAACAAAATACTAGCAAACAGAATACAACAGCACGTTAAAAGGATCATGCACCATGATCAAGTGGGCCTTATTCCAGGAATGCATGGACTCTGCAATGTATGCAATTTAATCAGTGTGATACACAATATTAAAAGACTGAAGGAGAAAAAACAGATGATCATCTCAACATAGGCTGAAAAAGCGTTGGACAAAATTCATCACTCACTGATGATAAAAACTCTCCAGAAATTAGGCATAGAGGGAACTTACCTCAACATAATAAAGGCCATGTATGAGAAACCTACAGCCAACTTTGTTAACAATGTTGAAAAACTGAAACCATTTCCACTAGGATCAGGAACAAGACAAGGTTGCCTACTCTCATCACTATTATACAACACAGTTTTGTAAGTTTCAGCCATAGCAATCAGAGGAGAAAAAGAAATAAAAGGAATACAAATTGGAAAAGAAGAAGGAAAGTTGTCATTGTTTGCAGACGACATGATACTATACATAGAGAATCCTAAAGATGTTACCAGAAAACTACTAGAACTAATCAATGAATTTGGTAAAGTAGCAGGATACAAAATTAATGCACAGAAATCTCTTGCATTCCTATACACTAATGATGAAAAATCTGAAGGTGTAATTAAGAAAACACTCCCATATACCATTGCATCAAAAAGAATAAAATGCCTAGGAATAAACCTACCTAAGGAGACAAAAGACCTGTATGCAGAAAATTATAAGACACTGATGAAAGAAATTAAAGATGATACAAATAGATGGAGAGATATACCATGTTCTTGGATTAGAAGATTCAACATTGTGAAAATGACTATACTACCCAAAACAATCTACAGATTCAATGCAATCCTTATCAAACTACCACTGGCATTTTTCACAGAACAAGAACAAAAATTTTCACAATTTGTATGGAAACACAAAAGACCCTGAATAGTCAAAGCAATATTCAGAAAGAAAAACAGAGCTGGAGGAATCAGGCTGCATGACTTCAGGCTAAACTACAAAGCTACAGTAATCAAGACAGTAGAGTACTGGCACAAAAACAGAAATATAGATCAATGGAACAGGATAGAAAGCCCAGAGATAATCCCCTGCACATATGGTCACCTTATCTTTGATAAAGAAGGCAAGAATATTCAATGGATAAAAGACAACTTCTTCAATTAATGGTGCTGGGAAAACTGGATAGCTACATGTAAAAGAATGAAATTAGAACACTCCTTAACACCATACATAAAAATAAACTCAAAATAGATTAAAGACATGTATGTAATGCCAGACATAATAAAACTCTTACAGGAAAAGTTAGGCAGAACACTCTATGATATAAATCACAGCAAGATCCTTTTTGACCCACCTCCTAGAAGAATGGAAATAAAAACAAAAGTAAACAAATGGGACCTAATGAAACTTAAAACCTTTCGCACAGCAAAGAAAAACTTTAAGACAAAAAGATGACCCTCAGAATTGGAGAAGATATTTGCAAATGAAGCAACTGACAATTATTAATCTCTAATATTTACAAGCAGCTCATGCAGCTCAATATCAAAAAAAACAAACAACCTTCTCCAAAAATAGGCAGAAGACCTAAACAGACATTTCTCCAAAGAAGATATACAGATTGCCAACAAACACATGAAAGAATACTCAACATCACTAATCATTAGAGAAATGTAAGTGAAAACAATGAAGTATCTCCTCACACCTCTCAGAATGGCCATCAACCAAAAATCTATGAACAATAAATGCTGGAGAGTATGTGCCGAAAAGGGAAACCTCTTGCACTGTTGGTGGGAATGTGAATTGATACAGCCACTATGGAGAACAGTATGGAGATTCCTTAAAAATATAAAAATAGAACTACCATACTACCCAGGAATCCCACTACTGGGCATGTACCCTGAGAAAATCATAATTCAAAAAGAGTCACCTACCACAATATTCATTGCAGCTCTATTTACAATAGCCAGGATATGGAAGCAACCTAAGTGTCCATCATTAGATGAATGGATAAACAAGATGTGGCACATATATACAATGGAATATTACTCAGACATAAAAAGAAATGACATTTAATTATTTGTAGTTAGGTGGATGGACCTAGAGTCTGTCATACAGAGTGTAGTAAGTCAGAAAGAGAAAAACAAATACTATATGCTAACACATATATATGGAATCTAAAATTAAAGCTTCTGAAGAACCCAGGGGCAGGACAGTAATAAAGACACAGATGTAGAGAATGGACTTGAGGAAACATGGAGGGGGAAGGGTAAGCTGGGACGAAGTGAGAGAGTGGAATGGACTTACATATATTACCAAATATTAAATAAATCGCTACTGGGAAGCAACCACATAGCACAGGGAGATCAACTCGGTGCTTTGTGACCACCTAGATGTGTGGGATAGGGAGGGTGGGAGGGAGACGCAAGAGGGAAGGGATATGGGGATATATGTAAATGTATAGCTGATTCACTTTGTTATAAAGCAGAAACTAACCCACTGCTGTAGAGCAAATATACTCCTATAAAGATGTTAAAAAAATAAAAATAAAGACAAAATAGCCATACTGTGTGAGTTAGTAAAAAAAAAGAGGAGGAGACCCAAATACCCATTAACAGGAAATGGACATAGATAAATAAATTCAAAAACTGAAATATTACACAACATTAAAATATCTAAGCATATAAATATGAATCATTTTCCAAAAAAACTAATTGAAACATATTTTAAAAATATTTATAGTATGATTACATTTATTTAAATTCAAGAACTTAGAAAATTTAATAATGTATTCTTTATTAACATAGACATATGTTCTATGAAGTCAATCAAGAAAGGAAAAGTAATGAATAATTTAGAAGAGTGATTATTTTTTGTTGTAGATGCAACTTCAAATGTGCCTGTATGTTCCAGTCCTTGAACTGGATAAAATTAAATCAATAATTAAAAAGAAAGAATAGACTGACAAGGGAGAAATGTCCAGAACTAGATTGCTTCACAGGTGACTTTTTTCAAAATTTTAGAGACAAGATAACATATATAATTCTTGATTCACTCCAAAAAATTGAAGAAGGACCACTTTTGAACTCAATCTACAAGGCCAGCATCACCCTGATACAGAAATGAGAAAAAGATAAAAAAAAAAAAAAAATACAGGCCAATATCACTGAAGAACACAGATGCAAAAGTCCTCAACAAAATATTGGCAATTCAAATTCAACAATAATTGTTAAGAGAACTAAAAATAAACCAGAAGCTATTGCAAATCAGATATCTGACAAAGATTTGTATACAGAACATAGAAATAACTCTTAAAAATCAGTAATAAGTATGGGACTTCCCTGGTGGTCCAGTGGTTATGATTCCAAGCTCCCAATCCAGGGGCCCCAGGTTCAATCCCTTGTTGGGGACTAAGATCCCACATATTGCAACTAAGCCTGTGTGTAGCAACTTCTGAGGCAGCACACTCTAGATCCTGCGTGCTACAACTAGAGAGCCCGTGCACCACAAGGAAGAGCCCATGCGCTACAAGGAAGACCCCATGCGCTGAAATGAAAACCAGCACAGCGGAAATAAAATTAATTAATTAACTAACTTTTAAAATGTTTTAAAAAAATCAATAATAAGAAAACCAAGAGCCCAATTAAAAAATTGGGCAAAAGATTTAGAGGATTATTAAGCAAAGAAGATATATGGATAACAAATAAACACATGAATCAATAACATCATTAGTCATCAGGGAAATGCAAATTAAAATGACAGTGAGAAACCACTATCCATACACCTAAAATTTAAAAGTCTGAGCTAATCATGCAGCTCAATATCAAAAAAACAAACAACCCAATCGAAAAATGGGCAGAAGACCTAAATAGACATTTCTCCAAAGAGGATATACAGAGTGCCAACTAACACATGAAAAGATGCTCAACATCACTAATCATTAGAGAAATGCAAATCAAAACTACAATGAGGTATCACCTCAAAGCAGTCAGAATGGCCATCATCAAAAAATCTACAAACAATCAATGCTGGAGAGGGTGTGGAGAAATGGGAACTCTCTTGCACTGTTGGTGGGAATGTAAATTGATAGAGCCACTATGGAGAACAGTATGGAGGTTCCTGAAAAAACTAAAAACAAAACTACCATATGACCCAGTTATCCCACAGCTGGGCATATACCATGAGAAAACCATGTTTCAAAAAGAGTCATGTACCACAATGCTCATTGCAGCACTATTTACAATAGCCCTGACATACAAGCAACCTAAGTGTCCATTGACAGAAGAATCGATAAAGAAGATGTAGCACATATATACAACGGAATATTACTGAGCCATAAAACGAAACAAAATTAAGTTATTTGTAATGAGGTGGTTGGACATAGAGCCTCTCATACAGAGTGAAGTAATTCAGAAAAATAAAAACAAATATGGTATGCTAACACATATATATGGAGTCTAAAAAAAGAAAGGTCTGAAGAATCTAGGGACAGGACAGGAATAAAGACACAGACATAGAGAATGGACTCAAGGACACAGGGAGGGGGAAAGGCAAGCTGGGAAGAAGTGAGAGAGTAGCACTGACATATATATATATACTACCAAATGTAAAATAGATAGCTAGTGGGAAGCAGCCACATAACACAGGGAGATCAGCTCCATCCTTTGTGACCACATAGAGGGGTGGCATAAGGAGGGTGCGAGGGAGATGCAAGAGGGAAGGGATATGGGGATATATGTATACATATAGCTGATTCAGCAGAATCCGCTATATGTATACATATACAGCAGAAGCTAACATAACATTGTAAAACAATTATATTCCAATAAAGATGTTTATAAAAAGAAAAAGTCTGAGCTGAGTGTTTGTGAGGATGTGGAGAAACTGGATCTCTCATATACTGCTGTTGGGAGTGTAAAATGAATGGCACAACCACTTAGGAAACAATTTGGCAATTTTTAAAAAAGTTAAATATATGCTTGCCATATGATTCAGCCATTCTACTCCTGGGTACTTACCCCAGGAAAGGAGAAACAGATGAGCACAGAAAGACTTGTACACAAATATCCTTGTCACCTTATTTATAATGGTAAAAAACAAAAACCAGAAAACAAAAACAAAATACTGGAAACAATCCCAGAATTCATCACCAGGTAAATGAATAAACAATTTATGGTAATCCATACAATGGGGTACTTCTCAGGAATAAAAACAAATGAACTATGAGACCACAACAATGAATGAATATTGAATTTATGCTGAGTAAAAAGAGGCTAAAGAAAATAAGAGTATATATTTTATGATTCCACTTACGTAAACTTCTAGAAAATACAGACTAATCTATAGTGACAGAAAGTCAATCAGTGGTTGCCTGGGGATAGGAGAGACTGAAGGCAAGAGCGATTACAAACAGGTAGGAGAAAGTTTGGGAGTTATAATGGATATGTTCATTATCTTGATTATTATGATGGTTTCATGTCAAAAACTCATGAAACTGTACACTATAAATATGTGCAGTTTATTATATGTCAATTATACCTGAATAAAGTTAAGTAGTAAAAAAAAGCTATACATTAAAAGGATCATTTACCATGATTAAGTAGGATTTATCCCAGGGATGCAAGTATGGTTCAATATCTACAAATCAATGTGATACACCACATTAACAAACTGAAGAATAAAAACGTGATTATTTCAATAGATGCAGAAGAGTTTTTTTGAAAAATTTTAACAACGATTCATGACAAAAACTTTCAACAGAGTGGGCATAAAAATTACATACTTCATCCTAATAAAGGCCATATATCATAAGCCCACAGATAACATCACACTCAATGGTGAAAAACATTTCCTCTTAAGATCAGGAACAAGGATGCTCATTCTCACCACTTTTATTCAACATAATACTGAAAGTCCTGGACACTGTAATCAGACAAGAAAGAGAGATAAAAACAATCTAAATTGGAAAATAAGAAAAATTGTCACTGTTTGCAGATGACATGATACTATACATAGAAAATCATAAAGATGCCACCATGAAACCAATAGAATTCACCAAGGAATTCATAAAAGTTGCTGCATACAAAATTACTATACATAAATCTGTATTTCTATGCACTAAGGAAAAACTATCAGAAAGAGAAGTTTAAAAAAATCCCATTTACATTAGTACCAAAAAGATTAAAATACATAGGAATAAATCTAACCAGGGATGTAAAAGACCTGTACTCAGAAAACTATGACATTGATGAAAGAAGTTGAAGATGAGACAAATGGAAAAAATACTGTGCTCCTGGATTGGAAAATTAATATAGTTAAAATGACCATACTACACAAAGTAATCTATAGATTCAGTGCAATTCTTACCAAAATACCAATGGCATTTTCACAGAACCAGACCAAATAATCCTAAGATTTTTATGAAACTGCAAAAGACCCTAGATAGCCAAAACAATATTTAGGATTAAGAACAAAGCTGGAGACATCACACCCCCTGATTTCAAGTTATACTACAAAGCTACAGTAATCAAAACAGTATGGTACTGGCACAAAACAGACTCATAGATGAATGGAACAGAATAAACTCAGAAATAAATCTACACATATATAGACAACTAATCTATGACAAAGGAAGCAAGAATATACAATGAGGGAGAGACACCCTCTTCAATAAATGGTGTTGGGACAACTGGCCATCTACATGCAAAAGAATCTCACAAAGTATACAAAAATAAACTCAAAACGGCTTAAAGACATAAATGTAAGACCTGAAACCATAAAACTGCTAGAAAAAAACATAAGCAGAGCACTCTTTGACAATGGCCTTAGCAATAGTTTTGGATATGTCTCCTTAGGTAAGGGAAACAAAAGTAAAAATAAACAAACAAGACTATATCAAACTTAAAAGCTTTTTCACAGTGAAGGAAACTATTAACAAAGTGAAAAGTCCGTCTACTGAATGGGAGAATATGATTGAAAAAGATATATCTGATAAGGTGTTAATATCCAAAATATACAAGGAACTCATACAACTCAGTGTCAGAAAAAACATGAAACTGGATTTTAAAAAATGATCAGAGGATCTGAGTAGACATTTTTTCAATCAAGACATACTAATGACCAACAGGTACATGAAAAGATGCACAATATCACTAATCATCAGAGATTTCTCTGATCAATCAAAACCACAATGAGATATCACCTCACACCTGTCAGAATGGTTATTTTAAAAAAGACAAAAAATGTGGAGAAAAGGGAACCAAAATACACTGTTGGCAGAAATGTAAATTGGTACAACCACTATGGAAAAGCATTGTGGATATTCCTTAAAAAATTAAAAAATGTAACTACATATAATATAGCACTTCCTCTTCTTGGTATTTTTCAAAAGAAAATAAAGATGTTAATTTGAAAAGATATATGGACCCCTATGTTTATTCAAGCATTATTTACAATATCCAAGACATGGAAGCAGCCATAAAGTTTGTCAATATATGAATAGATATGAGAAGATAAAGAAGATGTGGTATTTTGTACATGTAATATGTATATTTTATATACATAATATATTACTCAGCCATAATAAATGAAGTCTTGCCATTTGCAACCACATGGATAGACTCTAGAGGGGTATTATTCTAAGTGAAGTAAGTCAGACAGAGAAATAAAACTAACATATGATTTCAATTATATGTGGAATCTAAGAAACAAAACAATGCACAAACATAACAAAACAGAACAGACTCAGATCCAGAAAACAAATCAGAGACGACAGGGGTTGAAGAATAAATGAAATAGGTGAGGAAGATTAAGAGGTACACACTTCCAGTTGCAAAATAAATGAGCCACAGGGATGAAATGTACAGCATGGTGAATATAGTTAATTATGTTGTAATAACTTTGTATGGTGACCGATAGTAACTAGATCTAACATGGTGATCATTTCCTAATGTATAGAAATATTGAATCATTATGTTGTGCACCTTGAGCTAACACAGTGATATAGGTCAATTATACCTTAATTAAAAATTATGTGGATGCTAGGAGGAAATGCAGCAAAATGCTAATGATGGCTACCTCCAGGGGTGGAGATAATGGGTGATTGTTAATTTTTACTTTATGCTTTATGTATATCTAGTTGCAATGAATGTGCACTATAGGTAAAATTAGAAAAAATAAAACATAATTAAAAATGATAAAAGATTCGTTATCACAATTTGAAATAACTTTGTATTGTAGATTTTATGAAAATAATGTGGCTCTTTCTATTTAAGTAAAATCATATATATGTGTATATATATATATACATATATATATATATATATATATACACATATATATGTGGTATATCCAAGTAAAAGTTTAAACTAGGACACTTGTCATTGTATTAGTCTATATAATCTTTAATATTCTAAGGAGAAGCAGACATTGGAAGAGGAAAAAAACAAATACTTGGTTTCAATCTCATATGTTAATAATATCACATGGAAAGTTAGTCATTTTCAAATGTCCATATCCCAATGCTCTATTCAGTTTCTCAGAAAAGCTGCTTTATGTCTCTTTATCTTTAATTGGAGAACATATCTTTTTTACTTTTTGATGTGATAAGCACATATGAGAATCCCCTAATTCTCACTAGGTTGTATTACAAACGTTGTTATAAATAAATTGAATGTTTGAAGCTTGTAACAATTTCTCATAGGGACACGTTTTTATTTATTTAGTTAGTTAGTTTTGCAGTACACGGGCCTCCCACTACTGTGGACTCTCCCGCTGTGGAGCACAGGCTCCGGACGCGCAGGCCCAGCAGCCACGGCCCACGGGCACAGCCGCTCCGCGGCATGTGGGATCCCCCTGGACCGGGGCACCAACCCGCATCCCCCACACCGGCAGGCAGACCCTCAACCACTGCACCCCCAGGGAAGCCCAGAACACGTTTTTAAATGATACTTGATTCCTATATCAACCATTAAAAAATGCATTTTATTCCTTGTGTGACTGAATCATTATAAGATAAATTTGGTTACAACATAAACAATTCACTTACTTCATTTTGTTCCCTTAGTACTTTTTATTAAGTAACTTTATGTACACACATACTGTTACCAAATTAAGTCTGGCTGCTCACCACTCAAAAATCAATACTGGAGAGAGAGACAAATGTTGGTAGGAAGGAAAGTTGCTTTTAATCATAATGCCGGCAATCTGGGGAGATGGTGGACTCAGTGTCCCCCAAAACCATTTCTGAAGATTCTGCTCAGCTGTGAAAGATTTTAAAGGGAAAAGGGGAAATAATTCTAGTTAATCATTGAGATATGGGATCAGAGTCATCACCACCCCTCACTGTGTGCAGACTTGTGTGCAGGCTTGTCAATTTCTTGTGATTTTTCTTTAGATGCTATCTTGTTCACACAGTTTGGTCACAGTTTGTTCATGAGATTACTGAAGGGGAAGCTAGGGAAAAGGTCTGGTCATTGTTAATTGCTTATTCTTCATTTCTACTTCTTTGATGGAAAGAACCAACAAGCTGGTTGACTCCAATCAATCCTATCTCCATAGTACTATGTTACTCCAGAGTCTCTTAGCTCACGATTTTACTGGCTCAATTCACTCTACTTGGTGATCACGTTGATTAAATTTCTTCTATATTAATTGTTTACTGCAGGAAACCCTAAGAATCTGTCTTGACTAAGAGGCAATGAGTCTAGATTGCAAGTGTTCAATCACACACACCTCTGATCTTTGCCCCTAATCTCTTTCTCAGAGAGAGAGAAGGGCTGCCCACCAGAGATTAGAAACAGTAGCTCACGGCCGGGAGGAATGCAGACTTGACATGCAGAAACAGAGGGGCCCCTTCCACCACTGCTGGATTTCTAAGGCTGAAATAAACCTGGGGCTGGGAGCTGAGGAGGGGCTGGTGGTGGAGAAAAGCTGTACTTGGAGAAGGGTGTGGAGCTATATAACTGCTAAGGTGGACTTCACCTGTCTTTATCTGAGAGCAATCAGAAAATGATAGTTACTGCCTGAGTGTGCCTGAAAATTTTGGGAACCTGCCAGAAAATCCAATCAGAGGCAGAGAGAAGACTATCTACAGAGGAAGTTTTAAAAGAGCTAGTGTAGGGAAGGATGAAAGTATTCTCTGCAGTGAGTGTAGCCCAGCTCACTTAATCAACGTAGCTTTTCTCAGAATTCTTACTTCCGAAGTTCTAGGTGAAAAAAAAGGAAAGATCCTCTGGTATTTCTACCATTGCATCTTCTTCCTCACCTCTTGGATTCAGTCAAGGAATCTGCTGATTGAGTTTATGCATGACACTGATCTTGACTTGCTTCTTTTTTTTTTTTTTTTTTTTTTTTTTAACATCTTTATTGGGGTATAATTGCTTTACAATGGTGTGTTAGTTTCTGATTTATAACAAAGTGAATCAGCTATACATATACATGTGCTCCCATGTGTCTTCCCTCCTGCATCTCCCTCCCTCCCACTCTCCCCCTCCCACCCCTCCAGGCTGTCCCAAAGCCCCGAGCTAATATCCCTGTGCCTTGCGGCTGCTTCCCCCCCAGCTATCCACCCCACCACGTTTGTTAGTGTGTATATGTCCATGACTCTCTCTCGCCCTGTCAAAACTCACCCTTCCCCCTCCCCATATCCCCAAGTCCGCTCTCCAGTAGGTCTGCGCCTCCATTCCTGTCTTATCCCTAGGTTCTTCATGACATTTTTTCCCCTCAAATTCCATATATATGTGTTAGCATACGGTATCTGTCTTTGTCTTTCTGACTTACTTCACTCTGTATGACAGACTCTAGGTCTATCCATCTCATTACAAATATCTCAATTTCATTTCTTTTTAAGGCTGAGTAATATTCCATTGTGTATATGTGCCACATCTTCTTTATCCATTCGTCCGATGATGGGCGCTTAGGTTCTTTCCATCTCCGGGCTATTGTAAATAGAGCTGCAATGAACATTTTGGTACATGACTCCTTTTGAATTTTGGTTTTCTCAGGGTATATGCCCAGTAGTGGGATTGCTGGGTCATATGGTAATTCTATTTGTAGTTTTTTAAGGAACCTCCATACTGTTCTCCATAGTGGCTGAACCAATTCACATTCCCACCAGCAGTGCAAGAGTGTCCCCTTTTCTCCACACCCTCTCCAGCATTTATTGTTTCTAGATTTTTTGATGATGGCCATTCTGACTGGTGTGAGATGATATCTCATTGTAGTTTTGATTTGCATTTCTCTAATGATTAATGAGGTTGAGCATTCTTTCATGTGTTTGTTGGCATTCTGTATATCTTCTTTGGAGAAATGTCTGTTTAGGTCTTCTGCCCATTTTTGGATGGGGTTGTTTGTTTTTTTGTTATTGAGCTGCATGAGCTGCTTGTAAATTTTGGAGATTAATCCTTTGTCAGTTGCTTCATTTGCAAATGTTTTCTCCCATTCTGAGGGTTGTCTTTTGGTCTTGATTATGGTTTCCTTTGCTGTGCAAAAGCTTTGAAGTTTCATTAGGTCCCATTTGTTTATTTTTGTTTTTATTTCCATTACTCTAGGAGGTGGGTCAGAAAGGATCTTGCTGTGATTTATGTCATAGAGTGTTCTTCCTATGTTTTCCTCTAAGAGTTTGATAGTTTCTGGCCTTACATTTAGGTCTTTAATCCATTTTGAGCTTATTTTTGTGTATGGTGTTAGGGAGTGATCTAATCTCATACTTTTACATGTACCTGTCCAGTTTTCCCAGCACCATTTATTGAAGAGGCTGTCCTTTCTCCACTGTACATTCCTGCCTCCTTTATCAAAGATAAGGTGTCCATATGTGCATGGGTTTATCTCTGGGCTTTCTATCCTGTTCCACTGATCTATCTTTCTGTTTTTGTGCCAGTACCATACTGTCTTGATTACTGTTGCTTTGTAGTATAGTCTGAAGTCAGGGAGCCTGATTCCTCCAGCTCCTTTTTTCGTTCTCAAAATTGCTTTGGCTATTCGGGGTCTTTTGTGTTTCCATACAAATTGCGAAATTTTTTGTTCTAGTTCTGTGAAAAATGCCAGTGGTAGTTTAATAGGGATTGCATTGAATCTGTAGATTGCTTTGGGTAGTAGAGTCATTTTCACAATGTTGATTCTTCCCATCCAAGAACATGGTATATCTCTCCATCTATTTGTATCATCTTTAATTTCTTTCATCAGTGTCTTATAATTTTCTGCATACAGGTCTTTCGTATCCTTAGGTAGGTTTATTCCTAGATATTTTATTCGTTTTGTTGCAATGGTAAATGGGAGTGTTTTCTTGATTTCACTTTCAGATTTTTCATCATTAGTATATAGGAATGCCAGAGATTTCTGTGCATTAATTTTGTATCCTGCTACTTTACCAAATTCATTGATTAGCTCTAGTAGTTTTCTGGTAGCATCTTTAGGATTCTCTATGTATAGTATCATGTCATCTGCAAACAGTGACAGCTTTACTTCTTCTTTTCCGATGTGGATTCCTTTTATTTCCTTTTCTTCTCTGATTGCTGTGGCTAAAACTTCCAAAACTATGTTGAATAAGAGTGGTGAGAGTGGGCAACCTTGTCTTGTTCCTGATCTTAGTGGAAATGCTTTCAGTTTTTCACCATTGAGGATGATGTTTGCTGTGGGCTTGTCATATATGGCCTTTATTATGTTGAGGAAAGTTCCCTCTATGCCCACTTTCTGGAGGGTTTTTATCATAAATGGGTGTTGAATTTTGTCAAAAGCTTTCTCTGCATCTATTGAGATGATCATATGGTTTTTCTCCTTCAATTTGTTAATATGGTTTATCACATTGATAGATTTGCGTATATTGAAGAATCCTTGCATTCCTGGAATAAACCCCACTTGATCATGGTGTATGATCCTTTTAATGTGCTGTTGGATTCTGTTTGCTAGTATTTTGTTGAGGATTTTTGCATCTATGTTCATCAGTGATATTGGCCTGTAGTTTTCTTTCTTTGTGACATCCTTGTCTGGTTTTGGTATCAAGGTGATGGTGGCCTCGTAGAAGGAATTTGGGAGTGTTCCTCCCTCTGCTATATTTTGGAAGAGTTCGAGAAGGATAGGTGTTAGCTCTTCTCTAAACGTTTGATAGAATTCACCTGTGAAGCCATCTGGTCCTGGGCTTTTGTTTGTTGGAAGATTTTTAATCACACTTTCAATTTCAGTGCTTGTGATTGGTCTGTTCATATTTTCTATTTCTTCCTGATTCAGTCTTGGCAGGTTGTGCATTTCTAAGAATTTGTCCATTTCTTCCAGATTGTCCATTTTATTGGCATAGAGTTGCTTGTAGTAATCTCTCATGATTTTTTTTATTTCTGCAGTGTCAGTTGTTATTTCTCCTTTCTCATTTCTAATTCTATTGATTTGAGTTTTCTCCCTTTTTTTCTTGATGAGTCTAGCTAGTGGTTTATCTATTTTGTTTATCTTCTCAAAGAACCAGCTTTTAGTTTTATTGATCTTTGCTATCGTTTCCTTCATTTCTTTTTCATTTATTTCTGATCTGATTTTTATGATTTCTTTCCTTCTGCTAGCTTTGGGGCTTTTTTGTTCTTCTTTCTCTAATTGCTTGAGGTGCAAGGTTAGGTTGTTTATTCGAGATGTTTCCTGCTTCTTAAGGTGGGCTTGTATTGCTATAAACTTCCCCCTTAGAACTGCTTTTGCTGCATCCCATAGGTTTTGGGTCGTTGTGTCTCCATTGTCATTTGTTTCTAGGTATTTTTTTATTTCCTCTTTAATTTCTTCAGTGATCACTTCATTATTAAGTAGTGTATTGTTTAGCCTCCATGTGCTTGTATATTTTACAGATCTTTTCCTGTAATTGATATCTAGTCTCATGGCGTTGTGGTCAGAAAAGATACTTGATACAATTTCAATTTTCTTAAATTTACCAAGGCTTGATTTGTGACCCAAGATATGATCTATCCTGGAGAATGTTCCATGAGCACTTGAGAAAAATGTGTAATCTGTTGTTTTTGGATGGAGTGTCCTATAAATATCAATTAAGTCCATCTTGTTTAATGTATCATTTAAAGCTTGTGTTTCCTTATTTATTTTCATTTTGGATGATCTGTCCATGGGTGAAAGTGGGGTGTTAAAGTCCCCTACTATGAATGTGTTACTGTCTATTTCCCCTTTTATGGCTGTTAGTATTTGCCTTACGTATTGAGGTGCTCCTATGTTGGGTGCATAAATATTTACAATTGTTATATCTTCTTCTTGGATCGATCCCTTGATCATTATGTAGTGTCCTTCTTTATCCCTTTTAATAGTCCTTATTTTAAAGTCTATTTTGTCTGATATGAGAATTGCTACTCCAGCTTTCTTTTGGTTTCCATTTGCATGGAATATCTTTTTCCATCCCCTTACTTTCAGTCTGTATGTGTCTCTAGGTCTGAGGTGGGTCTCTTGTAGACAGCATATATAAGGGTCTTGTTTTTGTATCCATTCAGCCAATCTGTGTCTTTTGGTGGGAGCATTTAGTCCATTTACATTTAAGGTAATTATCGATATGTATGTTCCTATTCCCATTTTCTATATTGTTTTGGGTTCGTTATTATAGGTCGTTTCCTTCTTTTGCATTTCTTATCTAGAGGAGTTCCTTTAGCATTTGTTGTAAAGCTGGTTTGGTGGTGCTGAACTCTCTCAGCTTTTGCTTGTCTGTAAAGGTTTTAATTTCTCCATCAAATCTGAATGAGATCCTTGCTGGGTAGAGTAGTCTTGGTTGCAGGTTTTTCTCCTTCATCACTTTCAGTATGTCCTGCCACTCCCTTCTGGCTTGTAGGGTTTCTGCTGAGAGATCAGCTGTTAACCTTATGGGGATTCCCTTGTGTGTTATTTGTTGTTTTTCCCTTGCTGCTTTTAATATGCTTTCTTTGTATTTAATTTTTGATAGTTTGATTAATATGTGTCTTGGCGTATTTCTCCTTGTATTTATCCTGTATGGGACTCTCTGTGCTTCCTGGACTTGATTAACTATTTCCTTTCCCATATTAGGGAAGTTTTCAACTATAATCTCTTCAAATATTTTCTCAGTCCCTTTCTTTTTTTCTTCTTCTTCTGGAACCCCTATAATTCGAATGTTGGTGCGTTTAATGTTGTCCCAGAGCTCTCTGAGACTGTCCTCAGTTCTTTTCATTCTTTTTTCTTTATTCTGCTCTGCAGTAGTTATTTCCACTACTTTATCTTCCAGGTCACTTATCCGTTCTTCTGCCTCAGTTATTCTGCTATTGATCCTATCTAGAGTACTTTTAATTTCATTTATTGCGTTGTTCATCGTTGCTTGTTTCATCTTTATGTCTTCTAGGTCCTTGTTAACTGTTTCTTGCATTTTGTCTATTCTACTTCCAAGATTTCGGATCATCCTTACTATCATTATTCTGAATTCTTTTTCAGGTAGATTGCCTATTTCCTCTTCATTTGTTAGGTCTGGTGGGTTTTTATCTTGCTCCTTCATCTGCTGTGTGTTTTTCTGTCTTCTCATTTTGCTTATCTTACTGTGTTTGGGGTCTCCTTTTTGCAGGCTGCACGCTCGTAGTTCCCGTTGTTTTTGATGTCTGTCTCCAGTGGCTAAGGTTGTTTCAGCGGGTTGTGTAGGCTTCCTGGTGGAGGGGACTAGTGCCTGTGTTGTGCTGGATGAGGCTCGGTCTTGTCTCTCTAGTGGGCAGATTCACGTCTGGTGGTGTGTTTTGGGGTGTCTGTGGCCTTGTTATGATTTTAGGCAGCCTCTCTGCTAATGGGTGGGGTTGTGTTCCTGTTTTGCTAGTTGTTTGGCATAGGTTGTCCAGCACTGTGGCTTGCTGGTCGTTGAGTGAAGCTGGGTGCTGGTGTTAAGATGGAGGTCTCTGGGAGATGTCCACCGTTTAATATTATGTGGAGCTGGGAGGTCTCTTGTTGATCAGTTTCCTGAAGTTGGCTCTCCTACCTCAGAGGCAGAGCCCTGCCTCCTGGGCTGGAGCACCAAGAGCCTTTCATCCACACGGCTCAGAATAAAAGGGAGGAAAAGTAGAGAGAATTATTAGAAGTATGAGGAAAGAAAGAAGGAAAGGAGGAAAGGAAGGAAGGAAGAAAGAAGCAAAGAAGGAAAGAAAGGAGGGAGGGAGGGAGGAAGGAAGGAAGGAAGGAGGGAAAGAAGGGGAAAATGTAGAGAGAATTATTAGAAGTTTGAGGAAAGAAAGAGGGAAAGGAGGAAAGGAAGGAAGGAAGAAAGATGCAAAGAAGGAAAGAAAGGAGGGAGGGAGGGAGGGAGGAAGGAAGGAAAGAAGGAGGGAAAGAAGGAGAAAATGTAGAGAGAATTAGTAGAAGTTTGAGGAAAGAGAGAAGGAAAGGAGGAAAGGAAGGAAGGAAGAAAGAAGCAAAGAAGGAAAGAAAGGAGGGAGGGAGGGAGGAAGGAAGGAAGGTAGGAGGGAAAGAAGGAGAAAATGTAGAGAGAATTAGTAGAAGTTTGAGGAAAGAAAGAAGGAAAGGAGGAAAGGAGGAAAGGAAGGAAGGAAGAAAGAAGCAAAGAAGGAAAGAAAGGAGGGAGGGAGGGAGGGAGGAAGGGAGGAAGGAAGGAAGGAAAGAAGGAAAAAAGACAGAAAGAAAGAAGATACAGTAAAAATAAAATAAAGTATAATATAGTTATTGTACTAAAAAATATTTAGAACAAAAAAAAAAAAAGAAAAAGAAAAAAAAAAAAAAAAAAGAACAGATAGAACCCTAGGACAAATGCTGGAAACAAAGCTATACAGAGAAAATCTTACACAGAAGCATACACATACGTGTTCACAAAGAGAGGCAAAGTGGGAAAAATCATAAATCCTGCTCCCAGAGACCACCTCCTCAACCTGGGGTGATTCGCTGTCTAAAGGAGGGAAGGAAGGAAGGAAAGAAAGAAAGAACGAAGGTAAAGTACAATAAAGTTATTACAATTAAAATTAATTATTAAGAAAAAAAAATTTTTTTTTTTTTTTAAAAAAAAAACATGGACGGATAGAGCCCTAGGACAAATGTTGGAAGCAAAGCTATACAGAGAAAATCTTACACAGAAGCATACACATACACGTTCACAAAGAGAGGCAAAGGGGGAAAAATCATAAATCCTGCTCCCAGAGACCACCTCCTCAACCTGGGGTGATTTGCTGTCTAAAGGAGGGAAGGAAGGAAGGAAAGAAAGAAAGAAAGAACGAAGGTAAAGTACAATAAAGTTATTGCAATTAAAATTAATTATTAAGAAAGAAAAAAAAATTTTTTTTTTTTTTTAAAAAAAACCATGGACGGATAGAGCCCTAGGACAAATGTTGGAAGCAAAGCTATACAGAGAAAATCTTACACAGAAGCATACACATACACGTTCACAAAGAGAGGCAAAGGGGGAAAAATCCTAAATCCTGCTCCCAGAGACCACCTCCTCAACCTGGGGTGATTTGCTGTCTAAAGGAGGGAAGGAAGGAAGGAAAGAAAGAAAGAAAGAACGAAGGTAAAGTACAATAAAGTTATTGCAATTAAAATTAATTATTAAGAAAGAAAAAAAATTTTTTTTTTTTTTTAAAAAACCATGGAAGGATAGAGCCCTAGGACAACTATTGGGAGCAAAGCTATACAGAGAAAATCTTACACAGAAGCATACACCTACACGTTCACAAAGAGAGGCAAAGGGGGAAAAATCATAAATCCTGCTCCCAGAGACCACCTCCTCAATTTGGGGTGATTAGTTGTCTAAAGGAGGGAAGGAAGGAAGGAAAGAAAGAAAGAAAGAACGAAGGTAAAGTTCAATAAAGTTATTACAATTAAAATTAATTATTAGAAAAAAAATTTTTTTTTTTTTTTTAAAAAAAAAAACCCATGGACGGATAGAGCCCTAGGACAAATGGTGGAAACAAGAGTATACAGACAAGATCTCACACAGAAGCATACATGCCCACATTCACAAAAAGAGGAAAAGGGAAAAAAAATCACCGATCTCGCTCCTAAATTCCCCCTCTTCAATTTGGGCTCACTCCCTGTCTATTCAGGTATTCCACAATGCAGGGCACATCAAGTTGATTGTGGAGCTTCAATCCGCCGCCTCCGCGGCTGCCGGGAGAGACCTCCCCCTCTCCTCCCTGCTCTCACAGCTCACAGGAGCTCAGCTTTGTACCCGGCCCTGCCCCTGCGCGCTGATCGCTGGAGGGCGTCTGTTTTTTTTGCTCAGACAGGACGGGGTTAAAGGAGCCGCTGATTCGGGAGCTCCGGCTCACTCAGGCCGGGGGTTGGGGGATGGGGGAAGGCGGGGCACTGCGTGCGGGGCGGGCCTGCGGCGGCAGAGGCGGCGTGACGCTGCGGCAGAGGCCGGCGTGACGCTGCACCAGCCTGAGACCCGCCGTGCGGGAAGCTGTCCCCAGATCCCGGGAACCCGGCAGTGGCGGCCTGCACAGGCTCCGCGGAAGAGGGGCGCGGAGAGTGACCTGTGCTCGCACACAGCCCCCCTGGTGGCGGCAGCAGCAGCCCCAGCGTCTCCCGCCCGTCTCTGGGCTCCGCAGTTTCAGCCGCGGCTCGCGCCCGTCTCTGGGGCTCGCGCTTCCCGCCGCGGCTCGCGCCCGTCTCGGGGGCTCGCGCTTCCCGCCGCGGCTCGCGCCCGTCTCGGGGGCTCGCGCCCTCAGCCGAGGCTCGCGCCCGTCTCGGGTTTGCGCTTTTTAGCCGCGGCTCGCGCCCTTCTCTGGAGTTCCTTTAAGCAGCGCTCTTAAACCCCTCTCCTCGCGCGCCAGGAAACAAAGAGGGAAGAAAAAGTCTCTTGCCTCTTCGGCCGGTGCAGGCTTTTCCCCGAACTCCCGGCTAGTCGTGGCGCACCAACCCCTCCAGGCTATGCTCAAGCCGCCAACCCCAGTCCTCTCCCCGCGCTCCGTCCAAAACCGAAACCCGAGCCTCAGCTCGCAGCCCCGCCCGCCCCGGCGGGTAAGCAGACAAGCCTCTCGGGTTGGTGAGTGCCGGTCGGCACCGATCGCCTGTGCAGGAATCCCCCCGCTTTGCCCTCCGCACCCGTCGCTGTGCTCCACTCCGCGGTCCCGAAGCTCCCCCCTCCGCCTCCCGCAGTCTCCGCCCGCGGAGGGGCTTCCTAGTGTGTGGAAACTTTTCCTCCTTTACAGCTCCCTCCCACTGGTGCAGGTGCCGTCCTTATTCTTTTGTCTCTGTTTTTTCTTTTTTCTTTTGCCCTACCCAGGTACGTGGGGAGTTTCTTGCCTTTTGGGAGCTCTGAGGTCTTCTGCCAGCCTTCAGTAGGTGTTCGGTAGGAGTTGTTCCACGTGTATATGTATTTCTGGTGTATCCGTGAGGAGGAAGGCGATCTCCACGTCTTACTCTTCCGCCATCTTCCCGCCGTCTCCTTGACTTGCTTCTTTTGCTGGCATCTCTGCCTTTGTTCTCCAGCAAGCACTGATTCTGTCTTACTAAAGGAGCCATCATCTCCTGCATAAACTACTGTAAAAGGCATTTACATACAGATTCTGAAATTTCTGTACAGTTTATCTGTCTTCCCTGGTTAAGGTCAAAATTCTCTTCACAAGGGTTAGCATAATTGAGCAATCTCCAGAAAAGCAATTACCCCAAATAAAAAAGTAAAATCAAACAAATATAAGGCCAAATAAAATAAGTTATCCCCCAAGTTATTTTCCAACTGAATAGATCTAACTTATTATTTGGGCATTTAAGATTTCTCTTTGTTGGCCCTAACTTGTCATTCTTTGGTATTTATTTGGATAATTCCCATTATGTTCTAGCTGTGTGATACCTCTAGGCTGCAAGTAAAATATTACATAATTTTATCTCTATTGTTAGGAAATTCAAGGAATCTAAAAAGTGGACACTCTTCATTACTTAGACAATTATAGCTCAGTCGCTTTCTACAGAGTTACTCTTGGCATTTCCTCACTCTTTAAGATAGATGGCGATGACAAATTTCAAGTTCTAGGGTGTGGGTTAAATCAGATAATATAAACAGAAGTTTAAACACATCATTTGTTCAATGAAAAAACAGCTGCACTAATTCCCTGACAATACTTCTAATTCTTTGTTTCTGAAATACTTGGTAAACCTTCTCTTTACCTTGTAGAGACCCAGCTCCAATATCATCTCCTCTTTAAACTGTTTCATCTTTGTATTCCCACCAGAATTTTACCTCATACCTGTATTATATTTTGCAACAGTAAAAAAAAAATAATTTTTAATTTCCTACTTGCACATGAAATCTTCTAAGGCATGAATAATCTTCAAATTTGTATTTTTAGAGTCCCTGTCCCAATAGAAAGGCTCAGTTAATTGTATTTTCAGGGACTGATATTAATTTGGTCTATTCTATGGTAAAATTCTAGAAAGACAGCAGAACCCTGCTCCATGTAACTTCAGATATTCCTATTGTTTTTGAGCCACCTCTTACTTTGCTGGTATGTTTTTCCGACATCCCAGCAAAACAACTTTGGTTTGACCACCTGGTCATCTCCAATAACAGCTCCAAGCTCAGTCTCCCAGCATCTGCATCTATATCCCTGGGAGGAATATTCTGGTGTGTCGCAGCATAAAGGGGACGGTCGATCCATCCTATGTAAACAGGTTCAGCTGAAGAGAAATACAGTCCTTGAAACACAAAAGAAAAAGTGATCCCTTTGTTGCTTTTGTCCAGTCTCTTTACATTGCCATATCCTGCCTTTCTTCTTCTACTTCCTCAGCTTTCTAATCTCATCCTTCTCTTTCTTCCTATTTATCCATTTCCTTCAAATGTCTCAGGCAGGGCTTCTCTGGTGGCGCAGTGGTTGTGAATCTGCCTGCCAATGCAGGGGACACGGGTTCGAGCCCTGGTCTGCGAAGATCCCACATACCGCGGAGCAACTAGCCCCGTGAGCCCTAATTACTGAGCCTGCGCATCTGGAGCCTGTGCTCCGCAACAAGAGAGGCCGCGATAGTGAGAGGCCCGCGCACCGCGATGAGGAGTGGCCCCCACTTGGCGCAACTGGAGAAAGCCCTCGCACAGAAACGAAGAGCCAACACAGCCATAAATAAATTAATATTTAAAAAAAAAAAAAATGTCTCAGGCAGCTCTGAGACATGTCCTTATTTTCTTCAACTTGAAAATATATTTCTGTGTCATTCTGCTAATGTTCAATGACTGTTTCTATTATAAAATTGTTTGACTTAAACCACACTGTGCTGTGCAACTGTTTTAGTCATTCAGAAGGACAGTGGGGTCCTCCAGGTAGACTGCACAAGAGGTTTTGATCTGTTTTATGTTACTGTGTCTGCACCTCAAGTACAAAGGATTGAGTTAGCTTTACTACTCAGTTTATGTCAGAATGTAGGGCTGTACCAATCTACACTTTCACTGATGTGAGAGTTCTACTATGCCCACATCTCCACCAATATTTGTCAATATTCAGCTATTTCTATCAGTGTAAGAGATTTAAATATATATATATATGATATTACATACAAACACCATTAGTTTATACATGCAAGTTTTTATTTTTACTGATGGCTTTGAGCATCTTTTTCACTAGTTGGGTGTTGGGCTTTCTCTTGTATTCACTGCAACTTCATACCCTTAACCCATTTTTGCACTAAATTTGCTGTCTGTCTCTTCTTGGTATGCAGGATTCCTAATTAATTTCTTCTCAGTTTTAGACATTCCAAATCACTTTCCCAATTTGTCATCTTCCTATTAACTTTGAAAATTATGCTCTTTTTGAAGATAAATCATTAATTTTATATAATCAGATTAATAAAATTTTGTCTTAGAGGTTTTTCTTAAAATTTCTCCCCTATTCACACTCAAAAAGATTTTTCTACATTTTTATATTAATTATATAGTTCTATATATCACAAATCATTTTAACTTACTTAGATTCCACTTTTTAAATTTGTATTCATAAAGCTCAAGTTGTTTCTACAATGCCATGAAAGACAGCGATTATTTTTTATCTTAATAAGTTCATTGTACATTTAGTTCCCATAGTACATTGGTCTTTTCCTGAGCTCTCTATTATCCTCCTTTAGTCTATATATTTATTTTTTGTTGCTACTATAACATATCAATCCAATCCATGGAGTAAAATGTGTAGAGAATGTATAAGAATCAATAATATTTTCCAACTGACAAAGCAATATAGAAATACCTAGAAATTGAACAATAGATCAGATTTTTATTCCATAATGGACAGGAATTTCAAGATTTCAGGTTTGTCACAAATGTGTATTTCCCTAATTGTATTGAAGCCCACATATAATGACTTGAGGGTTAAGATGACTGATAAAAAGAAGATAAACAGTGATTTATGAGAATGTGTTCAGGAGACATATTCATATTTATAAATAAGGTGTTATGTGGAAAACATGTAGTCTTGGGTTCCAATACTTACACATTATTCATCAACAGAATAACCAGTTAATCAGATAAATATGCTATTTTGAAGTACTTTATCACATGATTAAAAATCAGATATCTGAAAGGTTATAATTTTACCTCTGAATAGTGATAATACTTTTATTGTCATTCTCATAAAATATCATTTTATATAACTTCTAACTCTTGCATAAAGTGTAATTTTAACAAACAGAAGTAGATATTATATTTTTTTAATGGTAGTTGGATCGGGTTTTTTTCTTGAATGCAAATTCCCATTATGTCAGAGACAATTGTGCTGGAGCACTTGTATGTGTGACCTACACAGACTCTAGGGCTTCTTCAAAAGGTCATCAAGAACCATGATTGCCCATAGATTGCTCTGGCCTTTAGGGACAAATTTCCAAATAAAAATATGTCTAACTTTCTGTCCTTTCAATGAATATATTCTCTTTTCCAACTTTTCCCAATATCAAGTTTTCCATTGCTCTCTCTCTTTTATTAATTTTAGAATTTTATTTACTTTTTTTATAGAGCAAGTTCTTATTAGTTATCCATTTTATACATATTAGTGTATATATGTCAATCTCAATCGCCCAATGCATCCCACCAGCACCCCCGCCACTTTCCCCTGTTGGTGTCCATATGTTTGTTCTCTACATTTGTGTCTCTATTTCTGCCCTGCAAACCAGTTCATCTGTACCATTTTCCTAGGTTCCACATGTATGCATTAATATATGATATTTGTTTTTCACTTTCTGACTTACTTCACTCTATATGACAGTCTTTAGATCCATCCACATCTCCACAAATGACCCAATTTCGTTCCTTTATATGGCTGAGTAATATTCCATTGTATATATGTACCATATCTTCTTTATCCATTTGTCTTTTGATGGACATTTAGGTTGCTTCCATGACCTGGCTATTGTAAATGGTGCTTCAGTGAATATTGGAGTGAATGTGTCCTTTTGAATTATGGTTTTCTCTGGGTACGTGCCCAGTAGTGGGATTGCTGGGTCATATGGTAATTCCATTTTTAAGGAACCTTCATGCTATACTCCATAGTGGCTGTATCAATTTACATTCCCACCAACAGTGCCAAAGTGTTCTCTTTTCTCCACAACCTCTCCAGCATTTGTTTGTAGATGTTCTGATCATGCCCATTCTAACTGGTGTGAGGTGATACCTCATTGTAGTTTAGATTTACATTTGTCTAATAATTAGTAAGGTTGAGCAGCTTTTCCTATGTTTCTTGTCCATCTGTATGTCTTCTTTGGAGAAATGTCTATTTAGGTCTTCTGCCCATTTTTGGATAGGGTTGTTTGTTGTTTTGATATTGATCTTCATGAGTTGCTTGTAAATGTTGGAGATTAATCCTTTGTCAGTTGTATCATTTGTAAATATCTTGTCCCATTCTGAGGGTTGTCTTTTGGTCTTGTTTACATTTTCCTTTGATGTGCAAAATCTTTTAAGTTTCATTAAGTCACATTTCTTTATTTTTGTTTTTATTTCCATTTCTCTAGGAGGTGAGTCAAAAAGGATCTTGATGTGATTTATGTCATAGAGGGTTCTGCCTATGTTTTCCGCTAAGAGTTTAATAGTGTCAGGCCTTACATTTAGGTCTCAAATCCATTTTGAGTTTATTTTTGTGTATGGTGTTAGGGAATGTTCTAATCTCATTCTTTTACATGTAGCTGCCCAGTTTTCCCAACACCACTTATGAAGAGACTGTCTTTTCTCCATTGTATATCCCTGCTCCCTTTGTCATACATTAGTTGACCATAGGTGTGTGGGTTTATCTCTGGGATTTCTATACTTTCCATTGATCTATATTTCTGTTTTTGTGCCAGTACCATATTGTCTTGATTACTGTAGGTTTGTAGTATAGTCTTAAGTCAGAAAGTCTGATTCTTCCAGCTCTGCTTTTTTCCCTCAAGACTGTTTTGGCTATTCAGGGTCTTTGGTGTCTCCATATAAATTTTAAGATTTTTTGTTTTAGTTCTGTAAAAAATGCATTGGTAATTTGGTAGGGATTGCATTGAATCTGTAGAGTGCTTTGAGTAGTAGTCATTTTCACAATATTGATTCTTCCAATCCAAGAACATAGTATATCTCTCCATCTGTTTGTATCATTTTAATTTCTTTCACCAGTGTCTTATAGTTTTCTGCATACAGGTCTTTTGTCTCCCTATGTAGGTTTATTACTAGGTATTTTATTATTTTTGCTGCATTGGTAAATGGGAGTGTGTCCTTAATTTCTCTTTCAGATTTTTCATCATTACTGTATAAGAATGCAAGGTATTTCTGTGCATTAACATTGCATCCTGCAACTTTACCAAATTCATTGATTAGCTCTAGTAGTTTTCTGGTGGCATCTTTAGGATTCTCTATGTATATTATCATATCATCTGCAAACAGTGACAGTTTTACTTCTTCTTTTCCAAATTGTATTCCTTTTATTCCTTTTTCTTCTCTGATTGCCATGGCTAGGACTTCCAAAATTATATTGAATAAGAGTGGTGAGAGTGGACATCCTTTTCTTGTTCCTGCTCTTAGAGGAAATGCTTTCAGTTTCTCACCATTGAGAATGATGTTGGCTGAAGGTTTGTTGTATATGGCCTATAATATGTTGAGGTAAGTTCCCTCTATGCCCACTTTCTGGAGAGTTTTTATGATAAATGATGTTGAATTTTGCCAAAAGTTTTTTCTGCATCTATTGAGATGATCATATGGTTTTTATTCTTCAATTTGTTAATATGTTGTATCACATTGATTTATTTGCATATATTGAAGAATCCTTGCATCCCTGGGTTAAATCCCACTTGATCATGGTGTATGATCCTTTTAATGTGTTGTTGGATTCTGTTTGCTAGTATTTTGTTGAGGATTTTTACATCTATATTCATCAGTGATATTGGTCTGTAATTTTCTTTTTTTGTAGTATCTTTGTCTGGTTTTAGTATCAGGGTGATGGTGGCCTCATAGAATGAGTTTGGGAGTGTTCCTTCCTCTGTAATATTTTGGAAGAGTTTGAGAAGGATGGCTGTTAGCTCTTCTCTAAAAGATTCGTAGAATTCACCTGTGAAGCCATTGAGTCCTGGCCTCTTGTTTGTTGGAAGATTTTTAATCCCAGTCTCAATT